>NW_026875929.1:0-67500 GCF_032173495.1 Musca vetustissima | reverse complement strand
GAACCTAGCTTCAGCCGTTTCGTCTTGGCGTTGATGAATCGTTAATTCAGTCAGTTAGTCAGTCAGTCAATCACTTTACTCTTTTATACTTCGATGGACCTCAAAAAATTTTATCAAAATTCATTCTTTGATGAACCTTTGAATACTCCCTTTCATTTATTAACTGTTCATCACTTCCTGTTCCTTTTCCATCAATAAAATGTCTAAATTACTGGAAATCACGCACACCATTTTTCGTCCCACTATCACGAAAATTACATCAAAACCAATATTTGTTTTGTTGTGAAAATGTAATCCCATAAAAATTTTAATCTCTTAAATCTCTCTCATTTTTTTTTGTCCAGCTATTAACCTCCATTACACGAAATGCACAACCAGGCTCTGCATACCATCCTCTGCTAGCACAATAGAATAACACAGTGTTTCCATTGTGGGTTTTATGGGAATTTTGAACTTGGCAAAACATATGCTCCCACCCGCTCTCTATTTGGCTTTAAAAGGATAAAGGATGCGTTGTTGAGGGCATGTGGGTGCAAAATTGTTTATTTTCACTTTGTTGTTGTTTTTGTTTTTGCTGTCGATGAATTTAATCTTCACTCAAAAGTAACAATTTACACGCATTGTAAATATTTAATAAAGACTCGCTTAGGAAAGGGTATGTTTATGTTGTAGCAGCAGACAGACAGACAGACAATAGCATCTCAGCCAACCCTCTGCTGAACTTTATCCCCTGAAAAACATTAATGGCAGAGTTCGAGACGCCAATGAGACAGGCTGACATTCAGCTAAGCCATCAATTCTGATATATTTTACTTTAGTTTATTGCTTGGAAAACAACAACAACGACAACAAACAAATGCATTTGTCTGTTTGGTGTTTACCACCAAAGTGATTTCCATCACTTTTGTTGTTGTTGTATTTCTTGCTATTGTAATAAGATGTGTCTGTGAGCGAGCGCGTGCAGCCCCACAACTAAACATTGACACTTTTCAACACCATTTTGGGATTAAATTTTTATTTGTCTGTCTCAGTCATTTGAATAGACGGGAGAGGGTGTGTTCACTCACAAAAAGTCCTTCCATCACACAGCATTCTACAAAATTGCCTTGGGGGTTGAATATTGTCTTTTTTTTCTTTCGACCAAGTCCATAAAAATGACCCCTTTGGTGCCAAAGGAAAACAAAAAAGACAGTCGTCGCCGCCACGGTCACATTGCCCGAGTGGGAATTAATGCATATGATGTTGTTGCTGGTGGTGTGGTTAATGTGATGACCACTATTAGTGTTGGCGTTTTGTGGTGGTCCCAGTGGTATTGTCGTAGTGCCACATCTCAGCCACAAGGGGAATGAGCAAACACCAGCCATCTAGCCTACCACCCCTCTCCTCATCCTCACTCTTTGAGTTAGATATGTAAAAGGGAGATTGCTCAATATGTTTATGGTGTAATTACAAGCGGGTAACTATCTAATTTATCAATGAATTTTATTGGTAACAAAGTCAAGCGCAGATATCCACACCCCTTGGGATTTCTAAGGACAATCAATTAACAGGACTATAAATTTTATTTTACAAATCCAATGATTTTCTAAATTTCTATTACTTTCTTAATTGTTATCCTTAAATGACCCTTTTTAGGGGAGAGAAGGGCTATTGGATACAGGGTATAATTTTTCTCCACACTTTTTGGAAAATTCAATATTTTTAAAGGGATTTTAAGTAACATGAATAAAATATTGAAAAATATATTTTTTCTAATAAATCCAAAAAAAAATGTATTTCTGGATAGAAAAATTAAAAATATAAAAATGTTTAACTAATATTTCAAAATATATAAAATACTAAAAAAATATTTTTAATGACTATTTTGAATAAAAACAAATTAAGAAATGACAAAAATATTTAAAAATTCAAAAAATATTTTTAAATATATTGTTTTTGCAAAATAGTCAGGCTGAATCCCAGTTTGTTGTTTTTATATAAAAAAACAACTATTTATTAGTGGGGAATGTATGGCATTGTCCGCCGAGGGGTGAGGCAGGGAAGACTATAGTTTCGGATCTCGCCACTGATCTTCATCAGTTCCCTTAGGTTTTTGTTGGAATATTCTCTCCAGAAGCTATTTATAGCTTCTTTACAAAAAACCTTTCAAACCCAAATGTCTCTTGTGACAATTCGAAGATCTTACGTTACCAATGATACGACCCCAATGAAAAGTTAGTTTCGTTGGTGCCTGACTTCGTGGTCAACAAGGCATTTGCAGACAACTACAATATATTTCCCATTGCTATGTGTCGTCACTTTGTGACGAATGCACATAACGTTGTTGTTGGTATTGCTAGTTAAAGCAATAAACCTTACCCCTCGGCGGACAATGCCATACATTCCCCACTAATAAATAGTTGTTTTTTTATAAAAACAACAAACTGGGATTCAGCCTGACTATTTTACAAAAACAAAATACAAATGGTATCCCAAATAACCCGCCAACACTACTGAAATTTTTATACCCTTCACCACACTGTGGTACAGGGTATTATGTCTTTGTGCATATGTTTGTAACAGGCAAAAGGAAACGAGATAGACACATGGTTCCATGCATAGAATCACTTTCTGAGTCGATTTATGCATGTCCGTCCGTCTGTAGATGTTAAATTGTAAACAAAGTACAGGTCGCATTTATGATCCGAATGGGATGAAATTTGGCATAGGTCACTTATTCGGCCCAAGGACGAACCCTATTGAAATTGGGAAAAATCGGTTTTTAGATATAGCTCCCATATATATATTTAACCGATTTAATGTAAAAGGCCCCTATATATCTTTCGATTTGCACGAAATTTGGTACAGCCTAATCATTTAGGTCTAGAATGATGTCTGCCAAGTTTCGTGAAAATCATTTAGATATAGCTCCCATATATAGTTTCGTCCGATTTCATGTAAATGGTGCCCCAAAATCCCTATATATCTTTCGATTTGTACGAAATTTGGCATAACGTACTGAATTAAGCTTAGAAAGATGTCTGCCAAGTTTCGAGAAAATCGGTCCAGATTTAGATATAGCTCTCATATATAGTTTCGTCCGATTTCATGTAATGGTGCCCCAAAGTCCCTATATATCTTTTGATTTGCACGAAATTTGGCATAACGTACTGAATTAAGCCTAGAGTGATGTCTGCTCAGTTTCGAGAAAATCGGTCCAGATTTAGATATAGCCGATTTTATGTAATGGTGCCCCAAAGTCCCTATATATCTTTTGATTTGCACGAAATTTGGCATAACGTACTGAATTAAACCTAGAGTGATGTCTGCCCAGTTTGGAGAAAATCGGTACAGATTTAGATATAGCCCCCATATATAGTTTCGTCCGATTTTATGTAAATGGTGCACCAAAGTCCCTATATATCCTTCGATTTGCACGAAATTTGGCATAACGTACTGAATTGGGCCTAGAGTGATGTCTGCCAAGTTTCGAGAAAATTGGTCCAGATTTCTATATAGCTCGCACATATATAGCTCACATATTTTAAGTAATTGACGCACCAAGGAACCAATAGGAACAAAACGTTCTGAAATTAGTATAACCTAACCTGTGACAAGTTTGCTTGAAATCGCTTAATATTTGGATGGAGCTTCCATATATATTTTCGCATCAAACTCCTCATGTTAGTCAGATTCACATTGCACAACGTACAAAATTGAGCATAGAATTACGTAGTTGCGATTTCTAGAAGTACATATATAGCCCAACGTAAGACCTATTTATATTTGTTTGAAGTCGATTTACATACTTTATGGATAGATCTACGTAGATTCACATTTAGATAAATATCACATATATTATTTCATCCAATTTCATGTTAATAGTCCTGTTTAATATGCCCATAGTGGTGAAGGGTATCATATAGTCGGCCCCGTCCGACTTTACTACTTTCCTTACTGGTTTTAATTAAAATTTGTGAGGTCACATTCAAATAATTCAATAAAATAATTCAATTAAAGTCAGTGTTTTTCGCACAATCCCGAATATTAGATTTTCCACCCCAAACAGTTTTTGTTTCTTGCTTCGCAAAAAATATAGATTTTTTTGCCATATCTCTAAAAAATAAACACAAGATACCCAATTCGATATCTAGAGATAAGATATCGATAAGTTTTATTTACCTTTGCGAAGTTTTTTTGTGTGACCATTTCCAACGAACTTCCTTCCATTTGAAAAATGAGGTTTGTTTGATAGTATGATTAACAATTATTGACGCGCATTTTTATGAGGTTTAGATAAATGGTGGAGGAGGAGGGTATTATTTATAGGGCAATAACTATTTTTTCAGTGCCATTTTTTTTTTGTAATTTTGACATTTGAGGGCGTTACATCAATCAGGTGATGGTTGGTGGGTGATAACTGTTATTGCAAATGAAGTCATCAAAATTACTATGAGGGGAATTGTTTTCATACTTGACATTTTGACAATCATATTCATGAAAGATTTTTTAAATGCAATTATATTCGGTGAATAGAGTTTTAACCTTGACATCCAGTCCAGGGGGTTGGTTGTTGTTTTGATAGCTATAAATGGGTTTTGTTTGACAGTTAATAAAAATGCTAAATATGAGGGTGTTAATTTCATAGAAATTGTGTGTGGAGAGCACAACAATATTCCCACATTCGGTTTAGGGAATTATTCAAGAAATTTTTATTAAAATGAAAGATGTCATGGAAATTCGTGTGTGAAATTTAGTAAATGTAATATTTGTGGTTCACCGAAGTTGTGAATCTTTGCAGTAAAGTAGAAAATCCACGCCTGAGGAAATTTTGAAAAACTATCTCTTAAAAAACACGCTTGAGGAAATTTTGAAAAAATATTTTTATTAAATCCACAACTGAGGAACCTTTGGAAATGGTTTTCTTCAAAAATTCCAAGCCTGAGAACATTTTGAAAAAACATTTCTTTACAAATCTAAGCCTGCAGAAGTTTTTGAAACACATTTCTTTAAAAATCCACGCCTTAGAAACCTTTGGAAAATTATTTCTTTAAAAATCCACGACTGAGGAAATTTTGGAAAAACATTTCTTTAAAAATCCACGCCTGGGGACATTTTGGAAAAATATTTCTTTAAAAATCCACTCCTAGGAACCTTAGGAAAATATTTCTTTAAAAATCCACGGCTGAAAACCCTTTGGAAAAATATTTCTTTAAAAATCCACCACTGTTGGTCCTTGTGATAATTGGATATACAAAATGGCCTCAAAGGTCCTCTGCTGTACTGAAATGGTCCTCAAAGAAACCTTTTAACATCGAAGGAAACCGGAAGAAACGTCAAATCTTCGGTACATAGCCTCGTTCGCAATTCCTCTTTACATAAATCGTATGTACTTTCTAGTAATCCACCCTAAGACTAAATAACCAATAAATCTGAGGTTCACTCCAGGTTATGAACCTCTCCTAATCCCTGTCCTATACCGTTTCTGACCAAAAAGGACAACTGTTATACAGAAACTGACCCCAAAAAGACTTGTTTCGAATCGAAGTTAACCAGATAATACCAGAAGAAATATGTGGTCTTCAGAAATATCTGTTTTTGTTTCCCTCTAAACATAGATGAACTAAGGAACTAGTAGGGGTACAGTACACCTAAATGACCCCTGATTTACAGAAACTGGCCACAAGGGACTTCCTTTGCCTCCAAGATAAACGCAGAAACCTTTGCTCTTCAGAACTATCTCCTTTCGCAATTCCCCAATGTATACGTGCGTACGTCCTCCATATCTGCGTAACTTCCTATTTTTGAAACTACCCTATTTAATGAAGAAGTTTTTGTGGTATCTGCTGTATGAGCCCTTTACTATGCAGTATATGACCTAAAAGGACATCTGCAGTGCAGATCATGTCCTCAAGGCACATTTGCTGTACAAAAACTGATATCAAGGGTTTTATTTTATATCGAAGATACTCAAAGAAATCCTCTAGTCTTTAGAATAAATATCCTGTTTACATAAATAGGGTGTCCTCCATTTAAGCCAAACTTCGTATATTTAAAGTTACCAAACGAATTAAATGAAGAAACATTTGCTGATCGACTACGTTATGGATCTCTTCTGTATAGTGTACACCCTAAACTATCCTCTACTATACTATAGGTGACCTAAAAGAACCTCTTATATAGAAACTAACATCAGCGGACCTATTTTGTATCGGAGATCGATAGAGAATGCATCTGCTCTTCGGTAAATAACCTATTTTGCAATTTCTCTTTTTACGGTCTGTATGAAAGCCCAAGCTTGTCTTCTTAATGCTTTAATAAAGAACCATTAGTAGTTCGCCCACATATGAACCCTCTACTATACGGTAGATTTATTAAAAATGCCTCTGCTGTACAAAACCTGATCTCTAGGGAATTCAGATGTAAAGTATATGCCCTAAAGGATTATATTTCTATACAGTAGATAACCTAAAAGGAACTGACCTCACGGGACACCTCTATTATAACGAAGTTATCCAGCGGAACCCTCCGGTCTTCACTAAATAGTCTCTTTTGGTATTCCTTTTTACATAAATCGTCCTTAACTTTTATCTTCCTCCCTTTAAAGTTACTCCACCCTACAACGAAATAAAAAATAGAACAGAACCCAGAAAGAAGGAATATTTGAAATAAAAGGGGGGAAAACAATTCAATCGTCGTCTACGACTTTACGTGGCGCGCGTTTATTGTTTTAACACTTTTTTTGTGGTGTTTTCAACTGGCAGTCCGGACCATTATCACAAATTCTAAAGTTTGTTCTTTTGTTTGAGGCGAGGCTACTAGCAGCAGCAGTAGAAAAGGTACGTGTTTAAGTACCGAAATTTTAAATTTGAACTGTTGGAAGTGTTGTTGTTGTTTTAACTTCTGGTGAATAACTCCGATGGTTCTCAACAACATTCTTTCTGTTGTTTTTTATTTTTTTTTGTGTATTTTTAAGTTAATTCATATTTTGTTTTATTTTTTATTGTTCTTCCTGCTCTTCTAAAAAAATTGGGTTTTGACTGAGACAAGTCAAGCATCAGCCGAGGAGAAGAGCACCCTGCTGTTGTAACCACACCATATACCATTATTTCATATTTTTATGGTGCTATCATGCATGTTTTATTATCTCCCTGTCCTCCCCTTCTCATGTATGAATTAACTGCTGGTTAAAACATTGTATATGATGGCAATATGTTGGAAAAAAAGTTTAAAAAAATTTATGCTAAAGTTAATTTCAAGTTTGTACCGTTAATATACCACCAGAATTTTGCAATACTTTATTCAAAAATTCTTTTGTTAAGAAAAAACTGTTTTATTTCTTTTTGTTTTTTTCTTCTCCAATTTTTTTTGTCGGTCTTCAATGACTGTAATTTGCTCTGTATTTTTTCGCTTGGTTGGTTGATTGTTTGAAGTTAAGCGTCGCGGAATTTTCAAGTCGCGGTAGAGGAGGGTATACAACTTGGAATTAATTATGCAAGAATTTCAACAACGACAGCAAAAACAATAAATAAAAACATTTTAACAATAAAAGAAAGAGTTTAGCAAAAAATTGTATTTACACACTAGGCAAAAGACAGTGGTAATTTGGGAGAATTTAGGTTTCACGGGTTTAAACATCCAGACTTTATGATATGTAAGGAAATTAGATCAGTCCCTCGGATTTTACATGGGACATTTTTGTCTTTATTTCTACAAATAAAGTTCTGCCATGATCCTATAATCCTATGAACCTATATATCAAACTATTTACCTAAAATATGAAAAGTGTTCCTAAAACAAAGAAAAGTGTCACTTAACAACCAACAAATGTTCCTAATAATAGAAAGATTCCTTATAATAATGAAACATTTTTAAACTTCATTTTTATTTTCTTAGTTTATTGCGTGAATTTTAAGAATATTTTTTAGGAAATATCATGGATTTTGTTGGTTGGTTTGATTTCAACCAACAAAAGTTCCCAATTTTCCACAATTATCCCTTGAATATAACAAAATGTTCATAAAAATGAAAAAAATGCTAAATGCAAACAATTTACTTAAAATATGAAAAAATGTTCCTAAAAACAAAGAAAAATTTTACTTCACAACCAACAAATGTTCCTAATATTGAAATAAATCCTTATAATAATGAAAACACTCATTTTATTTTTTAGGTAATATGCGTGAATTTTAAGAATATATTTTAGGAAAAAAATCATGGATGGATTTAGGTATTTTTTGGTTTGATTCCAACCAAAAAAAGTTCCCAATTTTCCACAATTATCCTATAAATACAAAAAATGTTCATAAAATGTCTAAAAACAATGAAAAAATTACATAAGTACTCAAATACCAAAACATTCCCTAGGAACAAAAAATATTTGTTAAAACAGAAAAATGTTCCTAAAAACAAATAAAATTATAAAAAATATGTCCAAGAAATGAAAAGCATTCCTAATAATAATGAAATATTCATAAAAATCTCATTTTTATTTTATATGCGTGAATTTTAAGAATTGTTTTAAAAAAGAATCACGGATTTATGGAATTTTTGTTTGATTTCAACAAACAAAAATTCCTAAATATCCACAATGGCCCTTTTAATTAAAAAAAAAGGTTCATAAAATATGAAAAATGTTCCCAATGAAAAATATTACTTAAAGAGCAACACATTTCCTAAGAACAAAAAATATTCCTGAAAAGAAAAAAAGTATACATAATAATTACAAAATAATCGTAAAAGTAGTTAACCTAAAATATGAAAAATGTTCCTAAATACAAAGAAAACTATTACTTAATAACAAAAATGTATTCCTAAGAAATGAAATATATTCCAAATAATAATGAAATCTCCTTTTTAATTTTTTAGGAATTATTCGTCAATTTAAAAAAAATTTGTTTAGAAATGAAAAAAAAAAAAATTAGAAAAGAGCAACAAACTTCCTAAGAACAAAAACTATTTCTGAAAAAAAAAAGTATACATAATAATTACAAAATAATCGTAAAAGTAGTTAACCTAAAATATGAAAAATGTTCCTAAATACAAAGAAAACTATTACTTACTATTACTTCCTAAGAAATGAAATGTATTCCTAATAATAATGAAATCTCCTTTTTAATTTTTTAGAAACTATTCGTAAGTTTAAAGAATATTTTTTTTAGAAATGAAGCATTGGATTTTTGTATTTTTTGGTTTGACTCCAACAAACGAAAATTCCTAAATATTCACAATGAGCCTTTAATTTGAATATATAATATTCATAAAATATAATATATGTTCGTAAAACAATGAAAAATTCGCAATAACAAATATTTTTTATTCTTTGAAAAGAAAAAAAGTACACTTAATAATTAAAAAAATGCTCTAAATCGTTCATATATTTTAGGAACTACACGTGAATTATTACAATGCTTTTTTTGGAACGAAAAAATGAAAAATGACAAGTCCAAACTTGTCAAATTAAGAGTCAATATAAAAAATGTACCCAATTTATGAAAAATATTCCTGAAAATAAACAAAGTATTCCTAACAATAGAGAAATATTCTTTAAAATATGGCCTTGACTTTTTTAGGAGCTATGCTAACCTTTTCAGATTTTTTAAGGGACGAAACGTTGTTTATATAAAACGTTTTTAAAGTATTACAAATAGCAAATAGCAATTCATATAACAAAAACATTTGTTTATTGGATTATGAAAACTATTTTTATTTTTAGGAATATTATTATTTTTAAGTTTAGTAAAATTATTTCAAGGAATATTTTCATCTTTTTAAGAAAATATTTTACTTTTAAGTTGTATTTTTTATTTTAGGAATATTTTAATTTTTAGGAACGTTTTTTTTTATTTTTAGGAAATTTTTTTATTTTTAGTTATTTTTATTTTTTTTTTTAGGAACATTTTTTTAATTTTTAGGATCATTTTTTGTTGTTTTAATATTTATTTGTTCTTATGAATATTTATTTTTAGTATTAGGAATATTTTTGTTTATTTTTAGGAATAGTTATTATTTTCTTATGTCGAGAATATTTCTTTATATTTGGATTATTGCTCAAAATTTT
The DNA here is from genome assembly GCF_032173495.1 of Musca vetustissima. Classification (NCBI taxonomy): domain Eukaryota; kingdom Metazoa; phylum Arthropoda; class Insecta; order Diptera; family Muscidae; genus Musca; species Musca vetustissima. Next base: position 57,461 of record NW_026875929.1, on the reverse strand, counting down.
AGGATATGTTTTGCAGAGTGCACATTTGTTGAACACTTGTGTGTTCCAAAAACTTCCTTAAATTTTTTCCCGATGCACCGGGACTTTGTCATTTTGACCAACATGAACGAACAAAACGGTATGGCTCATTTGTTGTAGTCGCGCTGAAAATATAAAAATATTTGCTCTACATTTCAACATAAATGATGGTTTCGGGGAATTTTTTGTTTGTAATTTTGTTGTTGTTATTTATTATGATAGCAGGACAGTATTGTCAGTCTGTCTGTCACCGCTCATTGGTAATTCTTATGTCATTCGAATTCCTCTTTAACTTGCTTGCAGCAATCTACCACTATCCGTCCGTCTTATGTTGTGAATTCTGTTGGCACGTTTTTTGTTGTGGAATTTGGAATTTTTGTTTTGAATGAAATATGACAATTCGGAAAATAAATAAATAAAAGGGAGTGTGTCGTTTATTCATTGGAATTTTTGTTTTCAATAAATGTTGTTTTCTGTTAAAAGTAGTTCAGAAGGAAATATAAATTAAATGTTGCAGGTAACCAGAAAACCTTTTCTGCAGGGAGATATAAGCTAGGATTAAAAAAATTATTTTTTCAAGCTTTTTAAATAATATTGTTTCTAGGGTAAATTATTTAAATCATATTTTCCAAACCTGAAGAAGGGCATATTTTGTTTTGTATAATAGGTTGGGGAAAAAGAAATCTATTAGGCCGTTCGTTGAAAATGTCGATAAAATTGGAGAAATGTTCGAAGTTGACCGGCATGTTAGTAGTCGTAACGTTGCCCAGGAGCTAAAAATCTAGCATAAAACTGTTTTAAACCACTTACACAAAGCTAGATTCAAAAAGAAGCTCGATGTTTGGGTGCCACACCAATTAACAGAAAAAATAGGATGGGTTGAATTTCCATCTGCAAAGCCTGCGATCACATACGATAACCCTGTGCGAAAACGTTCGGTGGCCAAACCAGGACTAACGGTTTGGCCACCGATCAATGCTATGCATTTGGTGGAACTGGAAGGGGATTATATATTATGAGTTGCTTCCATATGGCCAAACGCTAAATTCTGATCTCTACTGTCAAGTTAGAAAATGACCAGAAACGGCCAGAATTGGCCAACAGGCCACACACATCTACAGTGACTTGCCAGAAACTTCGGGAGCTTGGATGGGAAGTTTTAATGCAATTGCCATACAGTCCGGACCCAAGCGAAGCGATTATCATCTTTTTCTTGCATTGCAAAATTTCTTTAATGATCAAGAATTGGTATCTTGGGAGGATTTGTGAAAATCTACTACTAGGTTTTTTTTTTGCTAATAGAGAGCAGTACTTCTATGAGGGAGGCATTATGAAGTTACCTTAAAAATGGCAACAAATCATATAACAAAACTGTGCATATTTGGCTCAAATCGGACATTCCGAAACATGTTAAATAAAGTCATATAGTTCATAAAAAAATAATGGATTTCTTTTCCCCTACCTTATATTGTTTTTGTAACGCATTATTTCGCTCGCGAATGAATTAAAATACATTCTTTTCGTTTTGGGCTCATTTAACGAATGCATTTATGTCGATAAATTCTTTACCAAACGACCATTCGCCAAAGAATGTTCACACACACACATAACAAACGAGTGAGAGCACTCAAAAACGCTCGTTCGTTTCGTTTGGTGGTTGAAATTCTTTCTGACATTCTCTCACGAATGAAAACAAACATTCCCGAATTCTCGCGAATGCTCACGGCAACAACAATAACAACAAACGTTCGTGAACTCAATAGTTGTTGTTATTCCACACATTTTCTGATACACACACACATTCATTCGTTGTATGTGTGTTTACTTTTTTATGATATTTTTGATTGTTATTGTTTTTAACAGAGCTCGGAGCATTCGCGAACATTTGTTTTTTGAGTTTTTCAAAAGAATGTTCTTCAGCAACAAATGCTCGCGAAAGAACGAACCGACGACGCTCGTACATTGCGAACATTCGCGAGAGATTGAAAATGCTTTTTCATTCATTGTAACTTTATCATTCGCGATAAATTGAAAACATTCGAATTCTTGCGCGTGAGCATTCGTGAGGAAGAACGTATTTTAATCATTCTTCGCACCCTGTTGTTACCTAAGATTTTAGTTTTTAGTTTTTTTTTAATTTTAATGGATCACATACGTTTTTTTGTATTATTAAAATGTTAATTTTTTTTAGGAATATTTTATTAATTTTTAGGAATATTTTGTTTATTTTCGGGAGTTATTTCTTTTTTTAGGAATATTTTGTTTATTTTCAAGAATTAATTTATAAGATTTTTTTAGGAATATTTTATTTATGTTTAGGATTTTTTATCCGTTTTTAAGAAAATTTTGTTTATTTTTAGGAACATTTTTTATTTTTCAGAATATTTAATTTATTTTTAGGAATAATTTCTTATTTTTATGAATATTTTGTTTATTTCTAAGGATATTTTAATTTTTTCTTTAAAATATTTTTTTATTTTAAAGAAATATTTTATTTATTTTTAGGAGTATATTCATTTTTCAGAACTATATTTTATCTTTAGGAATATAGTATTTATTTTATATTTATTATATAGTTACATATATATTTTATATTTTTTAGGATGTTTCAATATTTTTGATTTTTTATGGATATTTAGAATTTTAATAGCACTTACACTTCTGGATTCATTGAATAGATGATCAGAGTTATTATGGTGATTTTTTTTTATTTTTATGTATCTAAATTAAAAACTCCTAAGTATTCTTTAAAAATATTAAAATTATTTTCAAGGTGTGAGGTATTTTCTTGTATTAAAAAATACTTTAAAATATTTCCGTTATTTAACACTAAATATAAAATTCTCTTTTTGTATTTTTAATGACCTTCCCATTATAAATAATAATTATCAACTACAAACAAATGGGATGTTTGTAAACATTTTTGCATACAAAAATATTCCGACATTTTTAGCAGCAACGCACTTTTTTGTGTGTTGCGTATTTCATTTTTTAATTGGAGTGACTGAGAACGGTGAATGAGAGTTCGCTTTGTTCGTTTGACTGTACCCCAGCCAGCCGGTAGTATAAATTTCAAAAATAAATTTCAAATTAAACATTTATACAAAAAAATAAAGTGTATGGTAGAAATTCAAGGCCAATGTATGCACTTTTATGAGTATTATGTGTGTGACTGACTACATGATATGGTCTCTATTTTTTTTTTGTTTAGAGAAAATGTGTTTTTTTATTTCAGTCATAAACTTCAGTATCATTATAAAAAATAAATAAATATATGCGTGTGTCTGCTGCGTCACAGCATGTTTTATTTAGTAGAGTATGTGGCAGCAACTGATGATGAACACGATGTGTTTGCTACACATCTCTGTCAGTGAGACCAGCTACCACGCAATGCAGAACTAAGGCCAAAATACCTCATCCGGGAAGGTTAGCAAAGAAAATTAGAGGGATTATCTTTTGGTTTTTTTTGTTGTTGTTTTTGTTATGGTTTTGTTGTTATGCAAAAATACTGCCAGTCTGTAACGAAGCATGAAATTTATTTCAAACACCTCCAACAATTATGTAAATTCGAGTATATGTTGTTCTTGCATATTATTTTTCTTTTTTCATATACAGTGGTAAATGAACATTTCTGAAAGGAAAAAATGTAATTCAAAAAAAAATTATTTGAAATTCGAAAAATTTGATTTGAAAAATCGATTTTTTTTCTTTTGACTCACTTAAATGTGTTTTTCGAATGGGGGATAGGTCTGTAAGGATGTTTCTGTCTATCTTGAACTCAATGAATTTTTCCTTCTTACTATTAAAACCCATGACTCTTCAATCATATACGAGCTCAAACATAAATCTACCTTCAGCTAATTTTCGACCAAATTATCACTCATCCAATTTCAATATATTTTCCCTGATAGGAGGGTTCCCCAAATAAAAAACAGTCAGCCAATTATCCTCATTAACAATTTATGTGGTGGAAAAATAAATAAAACTCCATGGATCCCTCCAATATATGATTTTCCATTATCCTGCCTTCAGTGAAAACACCTCTTCTCCACCCTCATATTGAACACAAAGACCCACTACAAATGTAGTCAATTATTATTTTTCATCTCTTTTCAATTTTCCTGTGTCTGTATGCAATGCCAACTGACAACATATGGTTCGAATTTCCGTTGCTACTTTTTTTTTAACGACCCCCAATGTTGACGCACCACCCCACCCTATCCAAACATCGGTGGTCGTCTAAGAGGAGTAAAAAAACTTTATCTTTTGTTTGTGTTATTGCTATTCAACATTCTGTATTTTTTATTACGTTTTAATGTAACTTTAATGAATGTTTTCTTTTTTTTTCGAAAAAGTTTTTTTATTTTCATTTTAGTTTCAACTGTCAATGTAGGGGAAAATTTCATTTCAATGTCTGCTATTATTTGCTGAAGAGGACAATGGACATTTTGTTGTCAAGGTCTGGTATATCAACAAATTTTTAATGAATGAATGAAATTGAAAGGTTATTTGTTGTTGTTATTGCTGTTATTAAATGGCGGAAGAAAATGTTGTGTGAATAGGATTTCAAGGACTAGTAGGAAACCATTTTAATAAAATAAATTTTTTTAAAGGGTATTTATTTAAGGAAAGAAGAGAGTTATTTTTTTTTAAATAAAGAAATATAGATTTTATTAATGAATATTTTTTTCAAAGGATTGATCTTCGATTTTTATGAATATTTTTCAAAGGGATCAACATGCTTGGATTTTATATTGAATATGTTTTTTAAATGTCAAAGCAATCTTGGATTAAAATATACTAATTCTAGTAGATTTTTAAAGAATATCTTTTAGGAAAGGAATTTCTTAGTAATTAGGTTTTTTGAAGAGATTGTTATGAAAATTTGTTAAAGTTGAAAATATATTCGAATTTTTCTTTAAGTATATTTCCTGAAGTCGTATATAAAAATATTTTATTCCTTTTATTAAAATAATAATTTTTATATCTTTAGCCTTATGACTACGCCAAATACGGCCTGATTTTTTTTTTCTTCTTCAAAATTGCCCTACTAATTTAATTTTATATTTCTTTACAGGTAATATATTGATATCTATAATTGTTTTCTTAAAGCTGTAAGCATATAGGTAATAATTTAATATTAACATTGACTATTAGTTTTTATTATTTATACCCTTCACCACACTGTGGTACAGGATATTGTCTTTGTCCATATGTTTGTAACAGGCAAAAGGAAACGAGAAAATCGGTTCAGATTTATATATAGCTCCAATATATATTTTCGTCCGAAGTTAAATGGTGCACCAAAGTCCCTAAATAGCTTTCGATTTGCACGAAATTTGGCACAGCGTACGGAATTAGGTCTAGAACGATGTGTGCTAAGTTTCGTGAAAATCCGTTCAGATTTAGGTATAGCTCCCATATATAGTTTCGTCCGATTTTCTGTAAATGCTGCACATAGTCCCTATATATCTTTCAAATTGCACGCAATTTGACATAGCGTACTGAAATGAATCTAGAATGAAGTGTGCTAAGTTTCGTGAAGATCCGTTCAGATTTAGATACAGCTCCCATATATATTTTCGTCCGATTTTTCATAAATGGTGCACCAAACTCCTAATCAACACGAAATTTTGCACAACGTATCAAATTGGACGTTATTGGGTTTTGTTGAAGTTGGTGCAGATTCAGATATAGCTTCCACATGTACGGGTGTCTGATTAAGATTAAATTTTTAGCAGTGCGGAGTACCAAATAGCGTGTATCAATTTTGCTATGAATCGTTTTCCATAAATTTGTCCCATGATGATACGCAGATGACTCTAAATCTGCCCGAATGAAATTAAATTTATCATAGGTTGCAGAAACACATGATTAGGTTCCTTCGAGGGAACATTGACATGTAATTGTAAGGATACATATGTACAATATACCCAAGTGGAGAAGGGTATCGTATAGTCGGCCCAGTCTGACTTCAATACTTTCCTTACTGGTTTTTTCTTTAAAAAAAAAAAAAAAAAAAAAAAAAAAAAATTTAAATTTGAATTGAATTTTTATATAGAAAAATGGTCCAAACCTAGTGGTCTGGAATTTTTGTTCTATGGGAAAACAGTACAAACCACAGGGGTCTGGATTTTTTTCTATAGAAAAATAGTCCATAGAAAAAAATTCCAGGCCCTTGGGTTTGGACTATTTTTTTCTATAGAAAAAAATTCCAGACCTCTGTTTTAGACTGTTTTTCTATAGAAAAAAATTCCAGACCCTTGGGTTAGGACTATTTTTTTTAGAAAAAAAAATTCCAAACCTCTGATTAGGACTATTTTTTTTTCTATAGAAAAAAAATTCCAGAACTCTGTTTAAGACTGTTTTTCTATAGAAAAATTTCCAGACCTCTGTTTTTCTATAGAAAAAAAAAAATCCAGAACTCTGGTCTGGTTTGAACTGTTTTTCTATAGAAAAAAAATTCCAGACCTCTTTTTGGACTGTTTTTCAATGGAAAAACTCCAGACCTCTTTTTTGGACTGTTTTTCTTAAAAAAAAAATCCAGACCTCTGGTTTGGAATTTTTTTCTATAGAAAAAAATTTCAGAACCCTCGAGGTTTGGACTGTTTTTCTATAGAAAAAAATCTATTGTTTTTCTATAGAAAAAAATTCCAGACCTCTGGTTTGGACTGTTTTTCTATAGAAAAAAATCCAGACCTCTGGGTTTGAACTGTTTTTCTATAGAAAAAATTCCAGACTTCTGGGTTTGAACTGTTTTTCTATAGAAAAAATTCCAGACCTCTTGTTTGGGCTGTTTTTCTATAGAAAAAAATTCCAAAACTCTGGTTTGGTCTGTTTTTCTATAGAAAAAAAATCCAGACCTCTGGTTTGGGCTGTTTTTCTATAGAAAAAAATCCAGACCTCTGGTTTGGACTGTTTTTCTGTAGAAAAAAAAAATAGTCAAATGAATAATACCAACAACAACAATTACAAAGTCTTTAGAAAATTAAAAGAACTGTTATCTCACATAACAGTACCCCAACAACTCATCAGGAGGAGGAGAAGTCTTTAAAAGAAGACCTATTCTCAGCCGCATAATAATGATCACGTTTTATATTTACATAATTCCTTTTGTTGGCAATGATGACGACGGAGGTCTCTACAGAGGTTCCACACTACCAACCCCACCCCCAACCCATTAGGCGACTTTTTTTCTATTCCACATTAAAATGCAAAAAGTGCATTGTATCACGTTTTAATGCTTTGGACTTGGACTTCTAATGTGAGAAGCCGCATGAAAAATTAGACGACGAAGAAGAAGAAACAGCAGATGAATAACAAAAACACTAAGTGTTCGGGAATTCTTAACGCTTTTTTTTCTAATGGGGTCCCCCTCTATATCATCTTCCCGGAATAAAAATGATTCATGGGAATTTAGAGAGAAAAATTAACAAAGGATGGGAATAGGGGGTGAGGGAGAGGGGAGGATGTTGGGGTTTGATGACAATGAGAGTTAAAAATCATGATAAACGATTTTTCTACCCAACAATAGTTTAAATAGCTAGGCTCCGCTGCTTTTATTCCCGGCTAATAGGTAAGTTACTTCTTCTTTACGAAGTAGAGAGGAAGATGAAGGTAGGGAGGGAGGAAATGAAATGTCTAAAAGCATAAAAAGTGCATTTATTACACAATTTGCTTTTTTTTTGCCAACACAAAGGGGAAGTGAAGTTCTCCATAGTAATTCTAGAAAACGGCATAAAACAACTGCAGCTTTGTGAAATAAAAGAAAAAACTTTTATTCTGCAAATAGTACCCTCTTCCTAGGTAGGTAGGTACTCCAATATTTCATTGAAGGCTTTGCAAAAAAATCCAACGGACTGTTACTTCAAATGATCGTCGAAAGCGGGAGGAGGGGTGAAAATTCTCGTAGTTGTTGGAAAAAATAAATTAATGTTGTGTCGTTCCTAGTCGTCGACATTTTTCTGCCTAGGCCCTGTTATGTTTACGTGGCTTTTATTTTAAGCGGAAATATTAAAAAAGAATGCATTCTCTGCGAAAAGGAACAAAAACAACACTAGAGGAAAGAAGTATGAGACATTGTTTGTTTTTTTTTTGTCCCAACATATGCTTTAATGTAATAGCAAAGAGGTAATCACACAAAAGGGCAATATGCTGGAAAAGAAGAACGAAAAAATCTAAAACCTGAGGGGGAATAACAATAGGTTAGGTAACTAGAGGGAAATTTTATGGAGAATGTATTCCTGTTTTTATGAAAGATTCACATTAAAAGAATCGCATTTAAGAAAAAACTGAAAATTAACTTCTCACATAAGTAATGTATTTTTTATGGCCAGTAATGAGCTTCTAATGATCGGATAATGTGGGCAAAAAATGGGGAAGACATTAGGACTGTTTTTCTATAGAAAACAATTCCAGACCCTTGGTTTCGACGTTTTTTCTATATAAAAAAATTCCAGACCCTTGCTTTGGACCTTTTTTCTATAGAAAAAAATTCCACACCCTTGCTTTGGACAGTTTTTCTATAGAAAAACATTTCAGAAGCTTGATTTGTTTTTTCTATAGAAAAAAAATTTCAGAACCTTGGTTTGAACCTTTTTTCTATAGGGTTTTGGGGTTTGGACCTTTTTCCTACAGAAAAAATTCCAGAACCTTCGTATAGACTGGTTTTCTATAGAAGAAAATTCTAGATCGCCGGGGTATGAACTGTTTTTCCATAGAAAAAATTCCGGACCCCGGGGCTATAAACTGTTTTTCCATAGAAAAAAATTCCGGACCCCCGGGGTATGAACAGTTTTTCTATAAAAAATCCACACACCGGTGTATGGACTGTTTTTCTATAGAAAAAAATTCCAGAAACCTGGTATGACCTATTTTTCTATATATAAAAAAATAAGAACTCGGATTTGTACTCACTTCACAAATTCCAGACCCCCGGGGTATGAACTGTTTTTCCATAGAAAAAATTCCGGACCCCGGGGCTATAAACTGTTTTTCCATAGAAAAAAATTCCGGACCCCCGGGGTATGAACAGTTTTTCTATAAAAAATCCACACACCGGTGTATGGACTGTTTTTCTACACCAGAAACCTGGTATGACCTATTTTTCTATATATAAAAAAATAAGAACTCGGATTTGTACTCACTTCACAAATTCCAGACCCCCGGGGTATGAACTGTTTTTCCATAGAAAAAATTCCGGACCCCGGGGCTATAAACTGTTTTTCCATAGAAAAAAATTCCGGACCCCCGGGGTATGAACAGTTTTTCTATAAAAAATCCACACACCGGTGTATGGACTGTTTTTCTATAGAAAAAAATTCCAGAAACCTGGTATGACCTATTTTTCTATATATAAAAAAATAAGAACTCGGATTTGTACTCACTTCACAAATTCCAGACCCCCGGGGTATGAACTGTTTTTCCATAGAAAAAATTCCGGACCCCGGGGCTATAAACTGTTTTTCCATAGAAAAAAATTCCGGACCCCCGGGGTATGAACAGTTTTTCTATAAAAAATCCACACACCGGTGTATGGACTGTTTTTCTATAGAAAAAAATTCCAGAAACCTGGTATGACCTATTTTTCTATATATAAAAAAATAAGAACTCGGATTTGTACTCACTTCACAAATTCCAGACCCCCGGGGTATGAACTGTTTTTCCATAGAAAAAATTCCGGACCCCGGGGCTATAAACTGTTTTTCCATAGAAAAAAATTCCGGACCCCCGGGGTATGAACAGTTTTTCTATAAAAAAATCCACACACCGGTGTATGGACTGTTTTTCTATAGAAAAAAATTCCAGACTCCTGGTATGACCTATTTTCCAATAAGAAAAAATTAAGAACTCTGATTTTTACTCACTTCTGATTTTTTATAGCAAAAAATTCGCAGAATATTAGTACACATTTTTTTCTATAGAAAAAAATCTCAAAACCTCAAGACAGAGTAGAACATTTTTTTCAAATTAAATTTCTCAGAGAACATTTTTGCGATCACATTTCATAAAAATTCGATGTTTTATTTCAAAGTTTAAAAATTCCCCACACTTTAATAAAAACCGACAGCGTCATAGAGACTACAATTAATACAAAATAGGCAAAACAATTTCAATTGAAATAAAAGTTTTGAAATTGTAAACAATAACATTGAATTTTGCACTTTCTACGACGTCATCCGAACCCGGTCCGCAAAAAAAATATTTAAAATTCTTTAGATGATTTTCTAAAATGGTTTTGCATGTTCGGAATAATTTACACACACGCCTTGTCTACACGCCAGAGTGACTATTACGTTCGTGTAAGGAAATATTGAAAACAATATTGAATAATAACAACAATAACAATAATATTTATTTGTTTATTAAAACGGTTATTGCATTTTGATCTTGAGGAACATAAATTTTCGTAAATGAAAAATAAAAGAATTGTTAACAGAGAATCTATTTGAAATAAAATCGTAAATAATAGATTGGGGGTGGGCTTGGTGTCATAACAACCTCTCTTACGAAATATTTTAAAACGAATTTCGTAATAATATTTGCAATTAAAAAAATGCTATTATTTTCAATGTAAAAAAACATTCTTAAAAATGTTTTTAATATGAAAAAAATTATTTGCGTCGGTCAGGATTGTAAAACTGAATATGGCCTTTTAGAACCAGAGAATTGAAACCGAATAGAATCTAACAAAAAAGTATTTAAAATAATATTGAAAACATTTTTTTTGTTTCAAAAAACGTCTTTAAACCCTTCTTAAAGAAAATAAAAAAAAATAATCAAAATAAATTCCAATATTTACATATTGGCCCGCATATTGTGTTTATTTTCATTCTTCTTCTTTTCCTTCTCCTCCTCTTTTTTGTTATTTTTATTCACGTCTTCGATGGCGAATGTTATGCAAATTCAATAATATTTTTGTATTTTTTAAAATTTCCAATCACGTTTACATTTCTTACGTTTCCAATAATTTCAAGTTATGCGGAGCAGGAGGAGGTGGCCGGCCGAGTACAAGTATTTGGTAATATCATTATTTATGTTTGGCCCATTTAAAGTTCATTCAATTCTCTTCAACATTTGGCTTCCACGAAATTCATAACAATGCAGGGATTATTATTATTATTAAATAAAAAAAAAAATATTTAAATTTTAAAAATTATGGTTGTATACCATACGTAGATTGATGGATCTCTTGCCAAGTGGTAAATATGAGAATATAATTTATTTAGATGGTCTGAGAATTTTTTTCTATAAAAAACACCAGAGTGGGTTTGGATTTTTTTCTAGAAAAAAAAGAAACGGAAATGAAGTTCTGGAATTTTTTTCTATAGGAAAAAATCGGAACTAAAGTTCTAGAATATATTTCTATAGACGAAACTCCTACCTGAACCGATAATCTGGGTTTTTTTTTATAAAAAATACCGACCTGGGGATTTCTGAGTTTCTAAGTCTTCTCATCAATATATTTATCGAATTTCTTACCAGAAGGTCTATCGATTTTGTATGAAAAAATTAAAGGACCTCTAAAAAAGGTCTTCTCATAGAAAACCTAAAAGTCTTCTGTTGTATAGGTCTTCTCATGAAAAAATCTGAAAGAAGTGAAACACATCTAACATCATTATAGCTGATAGAAGAGCTTAAATAATGTAGAAAACCTCCTTTTAGCTATTCTAGTTAGAATGTATATCTATTAGAAAAGCTCTAAGTAGAAGCTCTGTAGATCTTATTATAAGGCATTTTGATCCTCTTATAAGAAGTTCTGTAGATCTTCTTATTAGAAGACCTCTGGATCTTCTTATTGGAAGAGGTCTCAATATTCTTATTAGAAGAGCTATATATATTCTTATTAGAAAAGATGTAGGCCTTCAAATTGGCACAGATCTAAGACTTCTTAAGAAAAGTGATGTGGGTATTCTTATTATAAGAGCTCCTCCGGATGTTCTAATCTTTATCTGGATCTACTTGCTGGAAGAGGTCTCAATTTTCTTATTAGGAGAGCTATATATCTTTTTATTAGAAAACTGTGGGTCTCCTTTTTAGAAAAGATGTTGGCCTTCTGATAGAAGAGCTTGAATAGCTTCTATAAATAATGTAGAAAACCTCCTTTTAGCTCTTCTTATTAGAATGTATTGTTATAAGAGCTCTGTAGATCTTCTTATTAGAAGGCCTTTTGATCCTCGTATTAGAAGTTCTGTAGATCTTCTTATTAGAAGAGCTATACATATATTTATTAGAAAAGCTGTAGGCCTTCAAATTGGCACAGATCTACGACTTCTTAAGAAAAGTAATGTGGGTATTCTTATAATAAGAGGCTCTGGATGTTCTAATCTTAATCTGGATATTCTTACTTACTGAAAGAGGTATCAATTTTCTTATTAGAAGAGCTATATATCTTTTTTATTAGAAAACTTTGGCTCTTCTTTTTAGAAAAGCTGTGGGCCTTATAATAGAAGAGCTTGAAAATCTTATATAAATAATCTCCTTCTCCTTCTAGTTTTTCTAATTAGAATATATTAATAGAAGAGCTCTAAGTACAATGGATGTAGAATTTCTTATTAGAGGGCCTTTTAAATCTCTTATTAAAAATTCTGTAGATCTTCTTTTTAGAAGAGCCCTGGATCTTCTTACTGGAAGAGGTCTCAATTTTCTTATTAGAAGAGCTATATATCTTTTTATTAAAAAAGTGTTGGTCGTCTTTTCAGAAAAGCTGTAGGCCTTCTAATTGGAACAACTCTAAGTCCTCTTAAAAGAAATGATGTGGGTCTTCCTACTCGAATAGCTTTAGGTCTTCTTATTGGAAGAGCTTGAGTTCTTCTTATTAGAAAAGCTGTATGCCTTATTGGAAGAGCTGTGGGACCTCTTGTTATAAAAGATCTAGCTTTTTTATTAGAAAAGTTCTTGGTTTTCATATTAGGATAGCAGTTAGTGTTCTTGTTAGATCTTTTATAGGGTTTCAGATTAGAGAAACTATAGGTTTTCATATCAGAAGAGCTATAGGTTTTGTTATTAGAAAAACTATAAGTATTCATATTAGAACAAATGTAGGTATTTTTTTATCAATGTGTTCTTATTAGAAGAGCTTTAGTCTTCTTATTGGAAGAGGTGTAGGATCCCTTATTGTAAAGTTATAGGTTTTTATTAGAGATTTTCTTGGATTTCTTATTAGAATATCAGTTACTGTTCTTATTAGATTTGTTCTAGGCTTTCAGATTAGAGAAGCTGTATGTTTTCATATCAGAAGAGCTATAGGTTTTCTTATTTGAAGAACTATGAGTATTCATATTACAACAGATGTAGATATTTTTTATTAAAAGAGAGCTCTAGGTCCCTAATAAGACCTATAGCTGTAGGTTTTTTATATTAAAATAGCTCTGGATCTTCTTATTAGATAAACTGTATTTTTTTTTATAAAAAAAGTCTAGGCCTTCTTATTAGAAGACCTCTAGGCCTTATGAAAACCAAAAAAGCTGCAGATCTTCTAATTAGAAGAGATCTAAATTTTCATATTAGAAGATCAGCTGTAGGTCTCCTTACTAAAAGATATCTAGGTATTCTTAGCAGAATGGACCTAATGAACCACTAAGTAGAGCTCCAAGCGTTCTTATTAAAGAAAACTGCAGATATTCTTATTAAAATAACTCTGTCTTTTAACTGTATGATTTAAAGAAATTCTCATTGGAGGATAGCTAAATTTATTTATTAGAAGAGCTCTAGAATTTCTCTTGGAAGAACTCTTCTTTCAATAGCCATTTTTAGCAGCCCTAAAAATTTCTTATCTCCTAACAAAATTCCTTCGTAATTTTTTGTATACTTTTTTATGGTTTTTGAGGTTTTTTCTCCATCACGAAGATAATCTGTTAAGATATGTGTCGTTCAAGACATATCACCTTGGCCAGTTGGTCAACATCGTCATCACAACTTTTTCTGCATGTCATCCGTCTGTTTTTTGTTTGGGTTCTAAAATTGCGGATGTTGAATGGTTGGTTTGGTCGGAGCTTGCCTGGGTTTGTTTTACTTGTTATGCCACCACCTTCAATTCTGCTACAACACTGAAGAGCATCAGAGAGATGCTAATGATGGAGATGGAGGGGAGGAAAAGATGTTTTTTTAAAGTAAAACGACCTTGAATTGTTGATCTAAAAAATAAGCAAAACTAAGCTAAGCGACCATGCATGCCATGCTAGCTAGCCAACGACCATGGGGAGACAATGACCAGATGAAGAAAAAAAAAAAACGAAACAAAAAACCCAAAACTAAATTGAGTCTTAGGGTATTAAAACAAATTTTGTATGGTTTTTCCTTGATGGCATTCTTGGAGGCTAGTCAAGAGGATTGCGTTTGCTTTGTTTAATGCTACTCCAAAAGAAGATAAAGGGAAATCTCCAGCTATTTAAATGGCCTCCTCAAAGAATTTTTTGCGGATTTTTTTGAGTAAAGGGAAAAGAAGATTTTTTATTTAGATTTTATGGTCTGGAAATTGGGAAGGAGGGGAGCCATAGAAACCAATTTTAGTTTTGGGGAGTATTTTTGTTCTTGTTGCTATTGTAGTTGTTGTATTTTTGTGTAGTATGTGGCACACGCTATTTGTGAATATCATGGACATTGTGGCCTAGAGCTCTTATTTCTGTATTGTTGGTCCACCACCACAACAACAATAGAATAGAATGACTGTGGTGGTTTCAATTCCAAAAATGCGAATTGGTGTTGAGGTTTTGTTTCGCTTTTGTTTATTTGTTTCCAATTCAATTGTGAATATTTTTAGATTCCTTTATTTTTTTGCAATGCTGAATTTGCAGAAAATATTCAGCAACTGCGTATTTTTTTATTTCATGGATATCAATCTTTACAATTTCTATTTAAAGCGTAGCCACAGTCAGCCAGCCTTCGTGTAATCAATTATCAATAGGAGTAAAATTGAATCGAAAACAAAAATTGAAATCTATACAATTTTGAAAAAAATATGACAATGTAGCAAAAAATCTATAGACAAGCATCATCATGATCACAACAAAAAGTTATGTGGTACTTGAAAAGAGTACAACAGCAACAACAACAAAATCACAATCTAGAGAGGAGCTTCGTTTAATTATCAGAAGAAGGCTAAATGACTGGCATAACGAAAGGTCTGATTTCTTCGTATTGTTGTTGTTGTCTTTGCTATTGGCTTGGCCATTAATTAATGGTGATTATATCCGGCCATCTATATATTCTTCTGTCTGATTTATACTCTAAATATTTTGATGCGATTTTCAGGGTTATTATAACGGTTGAAAACCGAACAAAAACGATATGTGTGGAAGCTTAAAAAAATTTCGATATTTTTTTCGGCAAATTGTTAATAACATTTTGCAGTTTGTATTATTTTTGTTATTTTTTTTTTTAATTTTTCTATGTTGTTTATTTAGTAATTTGAACAAATATTTGTCTTCGCTTATTAGCTCGGGCTGTTATTTATTATTGTATTCACACGAGCAACAACTTCAAGTCAGAATTTTTGTTTAACTAATTTTTTTCTTCGACTGAGTTAGAAGTTCAAGGTTTGAGTAGAAAAAGTTATAACAACAGACAAAATATAAAACAAATTTGACATTGTCTAAATACGATGTATAGATAAAGGAATTCCAATAAGTTAAAATATTGTTAAGATCGACCGGTCCGAACATTTTTTCATGAGATGGCCATTTAAAATACCAAAAAAAAACCCCGGCGGAGGCCCTAATGTGGGATCTGTGCCTTGGTGAAACCGAAAGACCTCATGATCTTGTAGTATGAAAACCTACAACTATTCTGATAAGAAAACCTTTGAGATATGCACTTTGAGATATGCACTGAAAACCATTAATTTTTAATTTCAAATCATTAAAAAATTTTTTCAAACAATATATTCCACCTTGATCGAAGAACCATTTTTTCAATAGCAAATATTGATTATTTCTCAGTCCATTTTCTCTTTTGCATGAAGGGTAATTTATTGGGTTATGCATGTGCTCGAATGACCATTCCGAACCTTATTAGAAAAACGATATGTAACTTAATAGAAGAGCTTGAGATTTTCTAATTAAAATAACTTAAAGGATTCTTATTGAAAGAACTTAGTGAATTCTTATTAGAAGAGTTTTACGTATACTTATTAGGGCATCTCTAAGTCTAATTAGAGGAACAAGTTCTAGGTCATCCCATTAGAAGTGTTATATGTAATTTTTGGGAAAGCTTGGAAAATATAAGAGCTCTTCTTATTAAAAGTGTTCTAGTTCTTCCAATGATAACATAAAAATATCTCAAAATCTTATAATAAAAAGACCTATATTTTCTTTTAATAAGAATACCATGAGAACATAGGTCTTCTTATTAGAAATGCTGAAGGTTTTCTTATCAGAAGACCAGTTTGTCTTCTTATTAGGAGAGTTTTAGAAAGAGCTTGATTCCGTCTTGTTAAAAGAGTTAAAGGACGTCTTTTTGAGATATGCACTAATAAGTATACGTAAAACTCTTCTAATAAGAATTCACTAAGTTCTTTTAATAAGAATTCCTTAAGTTCTTTTAATTAGAAAATCTCAAGCTCTTCTATTAAGTATACATATCGTTTTTCTAATAAGATTCGGAATGGTCATTCGAGCACATGCATAACCCAATAAATTACCCTTCATGCAAAGGAGACCCAGAAAATGGACTGAGAAATAATCAATATTTGCTATTGAAAAAATGGTTCTTCGATCAAGGTGGAATATATAGTTTGAAAAATTTTTTTAATGATTTGAAATTAAAAATTAATGGTTTTCAGTGCATATCTCAAAGGACCATTTTTTCAGCAGTAAATATTAAACATTTCTTAAAAAGATACATATTTTCCACACCCTTTTTTGTTTTGTCCATTTATTGCGATATGCATGTGCTCGAAGGATCATTTATTGATTAATTAATTTTAAAATTTGTTTTATAACAAAAAAAAATACTAGAAACTAATGTTCAAGATTTTTAGAATGATAAACTAATGCATAAATAGTCCTTCGAGCACATTCTCAACTCTAAAAATTACCCTTCGAACAAAAGAAAATGAGAACTATTTTTATATATACTAGAGCAAATGTGAAATTATAAAATATATTTGAAGGGCTATCTGAAATAGTTTTGAAATATATTACAATTTTCTGAGAAAACAATTTTGGGATTATTTAAAAGAACATTAATGAATAAATGGTCCTTCGAGTACATGCATAACAACAAACGAGGCTCAGGCTTGAAAAGTGCTTTTTCGGGCAAATCTAGAATTTGTAAAGGACTTCAGAGGATAGATTAAAATTATTTGAAAGATTAAGTACATTTTTAATAATTAGCATGATTTTAAAAATAATTTTGATGATTCATTAAGAAGTAGAATTATGAATTTGTTTTGGTTTTAATGAATTTTGTTTTTTAAACCGAACTATTTGATTTCATCATTTTATGTAATCTATGGGATTTTAAGAGCTATTTTTCAAAACATTTATTGGTGGAAAATAGTTGACTGAAATGTGTGCTCACATTGCTTCAGGAATATAAGTCATAATTTGGAGATAATTTGTTATTATTATCCAACGATAAAAAAAAGGTTTCGTTTTAAGAAATAGAATTACTCATTACTTTCGTGCCTCCTCGTAATGTAAATACGCGTTGTTTGCCATGACTTTGTATCCTAAGGGATTGTTTAATTTTTATGAAAAGTATACGACTATTTATAGGACTCTAAATTCCCTAACCATTTGCCCCCAATGTTGTTTTGGGACTCACTCATTACTTTTGTGCTTCTTCGTAATGTGAAAGATAGTATGTAGGTCATTACATGGTAATTGGAAATGTTTATTTTTTCCGAATTGGATTTCTATTTTATTTATTATTATTATTATTGACTGGATTATTGTAGAGAAGTTTCAAGAAAGAAAATATTTTATAGAATTACTCATTACTTTTGTGCCTACTAGTAATGTTAAGACAAGTTTTTTGTAATTATTTTGCAGTGTAAAGGATTGAAAATTGTTTCGGAAAAATATACCATTATTTAGGGGACTCTTGATGCTGACAAAATTAGTTAACCATTTATCCCTAATATTGTTTTGAGACACACACATTACTTTTGTGCTTACTAGTAATGTGAAAAGTAGTATGCTGTCATTACATAGTAATTCGAAATGTTTATTTTTTCCGAATTGGATTGTTATTATTATTGACTGGATTATTGTAGAGAAGTTTCAAGAAAGATTGAATAACTCATTACTTTCTTCGTGCCTCCTGGTAATATGAAGAAAAGTTTTTTTGTCTATATTTTGACTATTGACTGAACATTTTTTTCTAATAAACATACCAATATTTAGGAGACTCTTGATACTGCCAAACATTGTTACCCATTTACACCTAATGCTATTTTGAGACTCACTCATTACTTTTGTGCTATTTTGTAATTACATGGTAATTCAAAATGTTTTTTTTATTGGAATTCTAGGATAGTATTATTACAGAGTGAATTTTTTTAAATAATATTTTTTAAAGTTTCAAAAAACAATGGATATTATAAGGAATCAATTTTGAATGACCAGCAAGGCATAGATTTTATGAAGAGTTTTTTTTTTAATTCTTCAACAAAACGTATTTTTTTAAATTTAATTTTTAAGTTCCTGCTTCTATTATTATGAACTATTTCTTATAGATGTTTTAAAAAACATTTTTTAAAACGTTTTAATAATTCGCTATATTTAAAAAAATACTTTTTAATTGTTCATAAAATCCCGAGAGAATTGTGTTCATAAGCCAACACTATTTTATGTCATCTTCAAAATTTACTGATCTATTAAAAATAAAATTCAAAATCTTTTAAATTTTTTTCTTATCTTTAAAATAACATTTTCAAAATGTTTATTATTTCTATCAAAATGTTATCACTGCTAGTAGGAAAACAATGTCCCACTAAATCAATATCAATTTAAATTAATTGAAATTATCACGGAAATACCGAAAAGAAGAAAAAGAATTTCGTATCTGTTTTATTTCATTTAAAAATGTTTTTAATTTTTGTTTGCTAAGCGTTATGGCGACAATAATATTTTTTGTGTAGTTGATTTACTGTAAATAAAATACGGTCATAAATTTTTCGTCACCATCACCGCCACCAACCAAGTGTGTAAACAACAAATAGACAGTCGGATAGACCGGGAGGCAAACAATGCATAACTAACAGTCAGAGTCGGTAGTAGTTTATGACGACGACAACAACTAGTAAAAATATATATAAAATATATGTGTGTACACTTTTTTTCAAGTTCATGAACTCTATAAAAATATTACTAAAACAACAAAGAAAAAGAAGAAGAAGAGTTCATTTTGTTTTTATTATTTGCGTTTTACATAATGGAAAGATGGATGGATTGGGTTCGGATGGATGGGATGCCTGAGTGAGTGAGTGACTAAGTAACGGATAAGATGAACAGCGTCGGTATGTGATGCCTTTTTTCTCTCAATGTGAAAATGTCATGACCACTGGTAGTTATCATTAAGACTTGGCACTTTGTTGCATTTCCTAGCATTTAAATGGAGATGAAGATTCAAAACAACAAACAAACAAAAAACAGATCATTATCATCCTCCAATAGCCATGGAGAAGAGGTCTCTGCGATCATTTCGCCCCCTGTTTTTTTGTGATCATGCACTTTTCACATATATCATTAGCCCCAGAAGTCATAAATATTATTTACCGGCATTTGTTGGCTATATGAGTGTATTATGATCGATTATTATGCATTTTTTGCTGTGTAAATATTTGCGGAAAATAGTTGACAGAAAATATGGTCACAATTTGCTTCCGGAATAGTAGTCATTTTTTTTTGAGTATTGTAATTTAATTCAGAAAAATAGCTCATTATTAAGAGGAGTTCTGATAATGCCAATTATTATTAACCATTTGATCCTAACGTGGTTTTGAGATTCATTCATTACTTTTGTCCTTCTTAGAAAGGTGGAAAGTAATATGTTGTCATTACGTTGTAATGCGGAAAATAGTTGATATACAACGTCATTACAATTGCTTCCGTAATAATTCTAGTTATAATTGAGAGAAATTTTGTACAATTTTTAAGCGACAAATATTTTTTTCTACGAAAATAGGAGTACTCATTACCTTTCTGTCTTATGGTAAGGTATATACTAGGTTTTGTTATTGCTTTGTTAATTGTTAAAGCATCACATTATATATAGGACTCTTGAATCTGCCAAAATTACTTAACCATTTGTCCGTAAATGTTTTTTGAGACTCACTCATTACTTTTGTGATTCTTAGTAATGTGAATAGTAGTTTGTCCCCAGTATATGGTAATGCGAAATGTATTTTAGGAATATTTTTATTGGTCCATATTTATCCATATTTAGCGATAATTTTTTTTTTTTACAATTTTCATTAAAGAAATTTTGGCCTCATTCGAAAAAAGAATCACTCATTACTTTCTTGCCTCTTGGTAATGTGAATACTGGTTTTTGGTCATTGATTGATAGGTTACAGAGTTTTAATTTTTTTCTGAAAATCATCTCATTATTTATGGGAGTCCTGATACTATAAGCATCAGTTGTCTATTTGTTCCCAACATTGTTTTGAGATTAACCGATTACTTTTGTGATTCCTGGTAATGTGAATAATAATTTGAGTGTCGTTACATGGGATGCTAAAAGGCATATCTTGAAGATTTTTGATTCTTTCAAGGTGTAGCCGATTTTTTTAAAGATTTCGATTTCGGAGGACCAAATATTTTTTTGGAGTTCCCGTTATGATTGATTATTATTTTATTTTTATGTAAATATTTGCGGAAAATAGTTGTGAGAAAATGTACCCACAATGCTTACGGGATGGTAATAGTAATTAGAGATTTTTTTTTTATAATTTTCAAAAGAAAAATATGTGTAATTGTAAGAAAAACAAGCATTCATTACCTTCGTGCCTCTTGGTAATGAAAAATCAAGTTTTGATCATTACTTGGTAGGGTACATAATTGTAGAATTTTTCTGAAAAACATCTCATTATTAATGTTAATCCTGATACTATACAAAGTAGTTAACCATTTGTCCCTATCGTTATTTTGAGATTCACTTATTACTTTAATGATTCCTAGTAATGTGAAAAGTTCTTTGATATGTCACTGCATGGCAAGGTGAAAATATATCTCTTAGAATTTTTTATACATATCGTGGATTTTTTAAAAAAATTTCGTTTTTAGAGATCTACACAGAGCTTTGATTATATTTAAATTTATTTAAAATATATATTTTTGGATTTTATTCATTACCCATTACTTCCATGCCTTCCGGTAATGTTAGACATTGCATGGTAGCTTCCAGGGATGAACATTTTTTCTGGGAACAATCGCATTATGTATCTCATTGCCCAAATTAGTTAACCATTTGTCCCCAGCGTTGTTTTGGGACTCACTCATTATTTTTGAGATTACAAGTAATGTGCAAAGTGGTATATTGCCATTACATAGTAAGGGGAAAGGGTATCTCGTTGAATTTTAAACTTTTCCCAAGTGCAACCTATCAAGACTTTATTGAATTTTAAAGAATGTTATTTCGAACTCTTTTCTATTGCGCATTTTTGGAAAATTGTTTTGTGGAGCTTCCAACGAGCGTCGATTATTAAGAATATGCTTAAGAACTTGTACAAAGTATGGATTTTAAAAAAAATACTTTTAGGTGCCCGAATTTTTAAAGAATATTCCTTAAACAGCAATCAGATTTTTAAAGAATATTTTTTGAATCTCCAAAAAGTCGTTGATTTATTTTTGAAGATTTAGAGTCGGCTTTTTATTTATTGTCATTTTTAAATTTTTTGTTTGTTTAATTACCTCCGTTGTATGACAATGAAAATGAAACTCTTTAAAAATCAAGTTCAATGTCTTGCATTTGTCACTCAACAGATTTAACTTCGTTTAATATTTTTTGCTTCACTCCAATTTTTGGGAGGATAATAAATAAAAACACATTTTTTGAAATTGTTTTTTTTTTACCAGAGACATTTCTCATTGGCCATTAATCTTTTTTGAAATCACACACAAATATAAATATTTCTTTTTTATAGAAGAGAATACCCTTAATAAATTAAACGATTTTACAACTTGTCTGCATTTAAAATGTTTTTAATTGAAATGCATGTTCACGAATGAAAAATAAAAATATGCGGAAACATATTGGCAAAATTTATGTGTTAACCCTCTTCTCTTGTTTTGTAATTAAAAATTTAAATAAAATAAAATATCAAATGAAAGACATATTTAAAGGAAGCGGAAAATGGTCCTTCGAGCTCATACATATGGTATAAGAAATGGTCCTTCGAGCATGAGAAATTCAGAAAATGGTCTTTACTTGAGAGGCATTTAATAGTTGCTACTATGAAATGGTCCTTCGAGCAAATGTGAATTTCTAATACATTTTTAGTGACGTGGATTTTTATAGCAAATATTATTAAGAGCCATGAGATTATAAAATAATAGCTTACATTATTAATATTAAATTCAAAATATATACATACAGAATAAATGGTCCTTCGAGGTTTTACTTGAGAAATACTTAATAGTTGGTACTAAAATGTGGTCCTTCGAGCAAAGGTTTTTTTTATCAAGACTTAGATTTAGTTTTTCAATTATTTTTAAAGAGATTGTTATTTTTTGTTTTAATTTCAATGAAACTGAAGATTAAAAAAAATGTTTTCAAATGACCAAACATATGAATTTTTTTATTAATTATTTTTAAGTCTTATTGATTTTTTAAGTGGAATTAACTTTTTTATTCATATTTTTCCTTAGAAACAAATCTGAGAATCCTTATATTCAGAGTTATTTTCTATTAAAATTGAACTTCATTTTCAATGGAAAAGAATCTACATCTGATTCACATAAAAATGCGGTTATATTTCAGAAAATTGTAATATTTCTTTTTTATTTTCGAATATTGACTATGGTTTGATGTTACACAGCCTAGTGCCTATTAAAAGATTTCACAGGAAAATAATTAAATTTAATAGAAATTATTTACAACATTTTTTTTCTATACACCAGAAACAACAATTAAAATCAAGAAATTTAATGTGAAACAAATATCTAAAAAAATATAAACAAATAAAAAAATTAATAAAATAAAAAATAGTAAAATAAAAAAAATTAATAAAAAATAGTAAAATTAAAAAAAATAGTAAAATAAAAAATAGTAAAATAAAATAAAAAAATTAAAATAAATAGTAAAATTAAAAACTACAAAAAAAAATTACAAAAACATCTTTTTAAAAAATTTTAATTTGTGTTTAAAAATGTTTTCCCTGAATTTCCTTGAAAAAATCCAATTTTAACGGAATTTATTTTTTAATTTCTATCACTTCCAATTTTTTTCCCGTTAAGGGTACAAAGGCTAGCATTTAAAATTGACTCATCACCACGAATGAAAAATGTGGGCCTTTTTTCAAATCATTCAATTAACAAATTGTTTATTTGTGTCGATTTTTTGTAACTGGCGCCAAGTTCATTTTTTTTTATCGAAATTAAAAAATAAAAATAAATAAATTTCGTTGCTGGAGACAATTTCGGGACAATTAATTAATTTTAATAAAAACAATAATTCAATATTAACGATTGATTTGGTGATGATGTCTTAACGGCAAAACAGTATTTGGCGTACGACAAACAAACACACACTCACCCATACACACAAAAATCAAAATTTGAAAAAAAACCTGCCCTTATTATTTACTTACAAAAAGGTCTCGATGTAAGATTTTGAAAAAAAATCAATTGCAACCCAAAGTAAAAATGCCGGTCTCAATTGCTTAGCGCATTTTGGGAATTAAGATGTCATACCTCACACCCTGACACACACACACTCTAAGACATAAATCAACAAATTAAAAGACCATCCAAAATAACCTAAATATTGGATTTACCGACCGACCAACCGACCTCTTAACGAAGTCAATGAATATCAACATGGGGTTGCCGACTGCTACCACACGACCCAAAAAAATGCATGCCGACACCACCCCACCCAACACAACCTTCAGCACCCTGGTTGTTTATTTAATTTTTTAATGGTATTTGCTTTTTTGTCTTCTTCTTGCTAAGACTAAAATCCCAATCAAAGCTTTTTTTTTTTTGAAAATTAAAAACCCATTTGAATTTGAAGAAAAAAGGTCAGCACACACAATTGTAAGCCTCGTAGATTTCTTTATTTTCTTTGATTTACGAACCCGGTTGGGCTATTAATAAAATTATATTGTCATTAACACCCAATCATGGTCAAGTTCAAGTGTTGGCCAAAATTGGCTATTCCAGCCAAAATTGGCCAATAGCCAGCCAGCCGCGCACAATTGGTTTCAACAATGAACGCCACTGAATTGCTGCTTTGCCAATCGGACAGACGGCCCCCATTAATGAATGGGAAATGCTATTGTCGGTGCTTAAATGCTGCATTGTTTATTTGATTAATAATTTTTTTTATTTAAAATTGTTAATAGGTATATAAATGTAAATAAAAATCCTTTCAAGTGAATTAAAAAAAAACTCAATAAAAAATAAATAACTGAAAAATGAGAATTGGATATTTGTGCAAAAAATTTGTTACCTTGACCTTTAATATTAATTTAAAATATATTTTTGGACACTATAGGACATGTAGTTATTAAAAATCGTTTATCCGTTTTTATCCGCGCAACTTGAGATTTTTATCCGTTTTTATCCGCAGCCTGTTTTCAAGAGTTTTTGGCATAAAAATGAATGAACTTATATTAAATACCCCTCATTAGTTTAAAATGAAGTAATTTCGACAATTTCAAGTTCAAAAATGTATTATCCGGTTTTATCCATTTTTCAAATTTTTATCCGAATTATTTTCTAGGCCCCCCAGAAGCTTTGAATAACGTTTAATGTTTCCTTTTATTGATTTTTGTGTGTTGAGATAACAAAAATATGCTATCCGTCCATATCCGATCAACTTGAGATTTTATTCGTTTTTATCCCAATTTTCATTTGATGAAATATTGACATAAATTATCTATAATTTTGTGAATATTATTTGAAAATACGTTTTTAGAGAGTATAGGACATCTATATAACAGAAATACTTTATCCCGTGTTATCCGCCCAACTTGAGATTTTTATCCGTTTTTATCCGCAGCTTAATTTGATGAGATTTTTGCATAAAAATGAAGAATTTGTTATAAAATTTTTTAAATTAGCGTATAAGCGAAGTAATTTCGATAATTTGATTGGAAATTTACTATCCGTTTTTATCCACTTTTTCGAATTTTTATCCCAAACCCTTTTTTTTGGGTCACAAACGCTTCAAATAATGTTCACTATAACATTTTAATTATTTCGGAAATATATAAATATCAAAAATATGTTATTCGTTCATATCCGATCAACTTGAGATTTTATCCGTTTTTATCCAAATGTTCTGTTGATGAAATATTGACTTTAATTAACTTTAATTCTAAGAAAATTACTTCCAAATACATTCTTTGAGATTATAGGGTGTATGTTTAACAAATATCGTTTATCCGTTGTTATCCGCACAAATTGAGATTTTTGTCCGTTTTTATCCGCAGCCTCTTTTCAACAGTTTTTTGGCATAAAATGTGTAAATTCTTATTAAATACCTCATATTAGGTTATAATAAAGTAATTTCCACAATTTAAAGTTCGAAATTTTTCTTATCCGTTTTTATCCACTGTCCGGAAACCCTTTTTTTGGCCACAAACTCTTCTAAAAATGCTTATTATTAAATTTTAATTATTACTGTTGGACCTGTAGTTATTAAAAATACTTTATCCATTGAGATTAACTTGATATTTTTATCCGTTTTTATCCAAATGTTTATTTGATAAAATTGGCAATTTAATTTTGTGAATATTAGGCAATTTTTTTGGTAAAATTGGTTAAAATTTATTAAAATATCATTTTTATTAAAATTGTATATATTTATGCCCTGGTATTCATGTAAAGTATATATTTCAACTACAATGAGAGTGTAGATTCAATAAATCGCTTATCCGTGTTTATCCGCGCAACTTGAGATTTTATCCGTTTTTATCCATTTTCATATTTTTTGATATTTTGAACTAATTTTTCATAGATTGACTTCTATGAAGACCTTTGAATAAGTTTTTACAAACAAATTGTAATAATAGTTATATTCTAATATCAAAAATTGCATATAAAAAGATCATTTGATTTTAAATAATTTAAGATATATTTTAATATTAAGACCTTGGCCAATTTTGTTTCTTACAAGGTACCCATGTATCTCTTGGCGAAAGTCAAATTCCATGTTTATTTTTTGCGATTTTATCGAATTGTATATCTTAATTTAGTTTGCGACCTCTAGCCATCTGAAGCTACTGTTTGCCAATAAACTTGTTTTCAAGATATTATTAATATTATTGCCTCACACACCCTGTTTGTCGGCATCTTGTTTTTAATGTTAACAATTTTATCATTGTTTTAAAATCTTGTTTTAATAATATAGGCCTATTGTATTTATTACATAAAAATAAACAATTGTTTTTTGTTTCATCATTAATTGTTGTTTGGCTTCTGTTTTTCGTCGCCGCCGATTCTTAATCGATTTTAAGTTACATTCATTGGTGTAGTTTTTGTTTTTAATTTTTATTATTTTTAAATTGTTTTTTAATTTAGCAATATGATTAATTGTTTTTTTCTCCTTTTCTCTCTTTGCAGGTAATTTTCTTTCCCACTACGACCCCTACATTGTTTTGTGGAACCGCCAACTGAATAGTTTGTAATGAGCTGTACATTTTTTATTGATTATTTTTTTTTCGTTGGCTTTTGATGAATGTTTTCTTTTCGGGTGAGAATTTCGCCGTAAAACTAATGTTTTGATTAATTGTTTATATTTTTGGTTTTTGATGTAATAAATTTTTATTGGTTATGTGCTCGAAAACCCGAAGAAGAGTAGGCGTTTCTTTGACCGCCAAAAATTTTAGTAATGAGAACGTAATGGGTATTTATATTTTAAAGTTTGTGGAAGTCAATGAACCTATACAATTGTAAAATATTGAAACAAATATTTGAACTCTAAAAATTGTACCATTTTTTAATGCCTAACATCTGGATATTTTATAAAGCTGTAGTAAGTTTCTTTTTATGGGGTTTTATAGGTAATTTTAAGGCAGGGTAATTTTTAAAATACATCCCGAAACTCCTGTACTAATGTAGTTACTAAAAATCGCGTATCCGTTTTTATACGCGCAACTTGAGATTTTATCCGTTTTTATCCAAAAATCCAAATCAGTGTTTGTTGTCCAAATTACATTTTTTTTTTGGAAAAATGTCTTTGTTAAAGTCTTCTTAATTATTTTCACAAATAATATTCTATATTTATTACTTCAAAATGACAAATTTTGACAAAAACTTCAAATATTACAGAATAAATTTACTAAAAATTCGAATGTTTCCATGAAGTAGTCACATTACGGCAAGGATAATGTGTAATCGATATTTTTGAACTCCTACCATAATGTAGTTAGCAAAAATCGTGTATCCGTGTTTATCCGCCCAACTTGAGATTTTATCCGTTTTTATCCGATTTCCAATTTGAGGTCCTATTCGTGAAATTTGTATTAACGTGTTTTCATTAAAGTCTTTCTAATTATGTTTACAAATAATTCTGCCTATATTCCATGTTATTACGACCACATTGTGACCAAACTTTTTCCGATTTTTTTAAGTAACCATAAATTCAAATGTTGGTATAAATCAGTCACATTAAGATACGGATAATTTCTAATGAACATTTTTGAACTTGTATAAAAGTGTAGTTGCTAAAAATCGCTTATCCGTGTTTATCCGCCTAAGTTGAGATTTTATCCGTTTTTATCCAAATTCGTATTTGTGGTCCAATTTACAAAAATATTGATAAAATATCTTTATTTAAATCTTCTTAATAATTTTCACAATTAATTTTCGATGCAATTTACTTCAACGTGTCGAATTTTGACAAACACCTCGAATATTAGAGAAGCAATTAACTAACAAATTACATTTTGGTATAAAGTAGTCAACTTAAGGCACGAATAATGTGTAATCGACATTTTGGAACTCCTAGGAGAATGTAGTTCTCAAAAATCCCATATCCATGTTTATCCGCCTAAGTTGAGATTTTATCCGTTTTTATCCGAATTCCTATTTGAGGTCATATGCGTGAAATTTTTAGTAAATTGTCTTCATTAAAGACTTTCTAATTATTTTTACACATAATTCTGTCTATTTTCCATGTTAATACAAAAAAAATTTTGACCAAACTGCAGATCTCAGTGGGATATAAATGGCCAAAAATTAAAATGTTGATATTAATCCAATACACTAAGGCACGGATAATTTGTAATCGACATATTTGAACTTCTATTGGTATGTAGTTGCCAAAAATCGTTTATCCGTTTTTATCCGATCAACTTGAGATTTTATCCGTTTTTATCCAAATCCATATTTTTCAACATTTTTACCAATTTTTCAATAACTCCCTTTAATAAAGTCTTTCAATTTATTTCCCATAACAAATTATGTTAATTGTCTATTCGAATACCAAGAATTTTTAAAATTTATTCTCACACTATTCCATAACCTTGAAATATTTCTGCTTTTTCGCTCTACTTCGCCTTTTGCTTCTGAAATATTTGCATGTTCGTATAGATTATTACACAGTACAATGGAATGTTTAATTAAAAAAAAAAACATTCTTGACGACGTTTGTTGCTAATTCTGTCGGTTTTTTATCTTCAAACCCATACTGCTGACAACCAACAAAGCTAGCCAGCCACCGAACCAAACCAGCAAAGTTTTTTTTTAGCCAAACCCCACAAATGTCGATCTAAAGATTATTGTCAACAATTAGTTTGGGTGTATTTCAAATTTAAAATAATAAAAAACAACAACCAACAATAATTGTTGTAGTAGCATTTCTGTAATATGTTGTATTGTGACCATGATAATGCGCCCAACATGTCACATGTTTACTTGGGATTTAACCTCAAAATTGAACAGTAGTTATTTAAGTCTTAAGAAGGGATAACGGCACACGATGATGTCGGCAAACTCTTTAAAAAGACTGATCCAAAAAGTTAACACCAACTATTGTTTGAACCTCCACCGCTCACTCCTTTCTCTCCAATCGCCCTTCTTCTCATTGTAATAAAATCCATATGACAAGCAACAGATATCAAACATCCAACAAACAAGCAACCAATGCAACATCAGCATTGTTTTGAAGTACCAACAACAATTGCTGTTGTTTTTAATTCAATACTCTTGTCTAATAGTCGGTCGATCGGCCGGCCTACCTACCTTCCGATTGGTTTCATGTTAGTCGGCAAGTATTGAATATTTCTGAAACCACCGCCGAAATTCGATAGCTGGAGGAGCGCCCAAAAATCAATGAATGAATCGAATGGAACATATTTTATGTCTTTTGATATGTATCTAAAGTGCCGAATCAAACACCATTTGCAGTATGGAGTTACTACTGCAAATTGTGTTTGATGCATGGCTTTTAGCATTCAGCTATGGCAATGAAAGAATAATTAGAAAATTTCGCTACTGCTACTGCTTGGCATATCCTCCAACCTCCTCTCTTCTTACTCCTATCGAAAAATTTTAACAACAGTTGCAATATTTTTTGGTCTTTGTTTTTGCCATTCAATGACAGAATTTATGGTTTTACCGCAGTGTAGTCCTTCGACATAAATTTGTCGTGTAAAGTGTATGTTTAGTTTGCAGTCCCCGTCGTTTGTTTGTCAAACACATATTTCATTGTGGCCGAAATATGCCACCGCAATAGGATTTATTTCGAGGTGTACTAAAGAAATTTTAGAAATTGTACACGGTAGCAATCCTCTTTTTCTATTATAAATTACAAATTTGCATATAAATCGCATACATTAAGGCACGGATAATGTGTAATATATATTTTTGAACTTCTATAGGTGTCTAGTTTCTAAATATCGCTTATCCGTGTTTATCCGCGCAACTTGAGATTTTATCCGTTTTTATCCGAATTGGCATTTGTGGTCCTATCCGCCAAATTTTTGAAGGCATGTCTTTATTAAAGTCTTTTTAATAGTTTTCTCATATAAATTTATAGATTTTCTTTACTTCAGGACAAAAAAAAAAAAAAATTACAAAAGTTGCAGAGAGTGGGATCAAAATTCCAAAACTATAAATTTCGGTCTAAAATATTATTTTTAAGGCACGGATAATTTGTAATTGGCATTTGTGAACTCCTACGAGAATATTGTTGACAAAAGTCGCTTATACGTTTTTATCCGCCCAACTTGAGATTTCATCCGTTTTTATCCGAATTCGCATTTGTGGTCCAAATTGCTAAGACTTTGATATATTTTATTCATTAAATCTTATTAATTAAATTCATTAAATCTCAAATAATTTTATAGATTTTCTATACTTCAGGACGAACAAGTTTGACAAAAGTTGCAGAGAGTGAGACCAAAATCCCAAAACTATAAATTTCGGTCTAAAATATTCTTTTTAAGGCACGGATATTTTGTAATTGGCATTTGTGAACTCCTACGAGAATATTGTTCCCAAAAATCGATTATCCATGTTTATTCGCCCTATTTGAGGTTGTATCCATTTTTATCCGAATTCGCATTTAAGGTCCTAATTTTATTTTTTTATTCTCTTCGAAAACCAAAAATGTTTTAATAAACCTGCCTTATTAAGACACGTAAAATTTGTAATGTACATTTTTGAATTCCTATGTGAAAGTAGTTGCCAAAAATCGCGTATCCGTGTTTATCCGCCCAACTTGAGATTTTATCCGTTTTTATCCGAATCCGCATTTAAGGTCCTAATTTTGAAATTTTTGATAGAATATCTTATTAGAAGTTTGTTAAACAAATGTTAAAAATAATTTTGAATATGTTTTTTACTTCAAGAGGACAATTTTAAAAAATGCAGGTTCCCGCCCTCGAAAACTAAATATATGTAAATAAAACAGCCTTATTAAGACACGGATAATTTGTTATGTTTATTTTTGAACTCCTCTGTGAAGTTAGGTGCTAAAAATCGCTTATCCGTGTTTATCCGCCCCACTTGAGATTCTATACGTTTTTATCCGAATTTGTATTTTTGACCATATTCACTTAATGTTTGATAAGTCATCTTTATTAAAGAATTTTCATTAAAAAACGTTGGATAATTTTTAACTTCATGACATTCTATTTTAAAAAAAAAGTTCCAGATTGTGTTAAGATTTTTTTTTTCAAAAATTTAAAATTCGCTATAAAATAGTCATATATAGCCACGGATAATTTGTAATGTACAATTTTTAACTCCCACGAGAATCTAGTTACCAAAAATCGCTTATCCGTGTTTATTCGGCCATCTTGAGATTTTATCCGTTTTTATCCGATTCTTTATTTGAGGTCGTATCCACGCATTTTTGAGTAATTTGCGTTCCTTAAAGTCTTCTGAATAATTTTCATAAATATTGTTTCATACTTCTTTCTCAAAACTATACAAAAATTCAAAATAATCAACCTCCCTCCTTTTTTAAATCTTATATTTTTAATTACCACAAAAAATTAATAATTTTTGTACAGTACTTAATGTGACATAGACCCCAAAAAATCTCTCTCTGGGTTAGTTGGCTTTTCGTTTGGATGTGTACAAATCATTGTGTTGTTGTTGTATTGTGTTAATGTCATTGTCGTTGTTGTGTTGTTGTCAGCCGTGTTACTTGTTTTACAATGCTGTTGTTGCTGTTGGTTGTCATAAGTTATTGCCCCGACACACAATTAAAAACAAGCCGACAACAACAAACAGCAACAACTCAGTGTCACCAGTGTGGCAGCTTATTGCAGCAAGGCACCAGTTGGTGTTGTTGCCACATTTGTGGAAATAATTTTTTGTTTTTGGGATTTTTGGAAGTGCCTTAATAAGGGCCTCTTCATTTTTTCAGGAAATTTTTCTTTGAAAACTTTCAAAGAAAATTTATCGCAAATTTTCTCTTAACACAATTTTCCGACCTCGGATATGAAAATCTCTGACCTCTTCTTCGAAGAATTTTTCTTCTTTTCATTATAAAAAAAATATGTGTGAATACTGTCAATCAAAAACAAAGTGTGAACGACGCATCTTGAGTGCCATACTGGAATGTGTATGTTGGTTACACGCGGATACAAATTATGATGCCGTGGAAAATAAAACCAATAACAACAATGGAAAACTGCAACAACAACAGCTACAAAATGTGAATGTGTGTGTTTAAGAAAAGTGATAACATGACTTTCGCGTAAATGATGATGATGATTTTTATGGCCAAAGCCAAGAAACTGAAATACTTTCTCAAAAATGCTGCAACGACATCAGCAGCAAACGCACTAAAGAAAATTATGGCTGAAAATCACACATCATCTATTACGGCTAACAATCACGAAGAGTTGTTGGCTGGCTGGCTTTCAGCTTATAAGATTGTCTGCCTGGCTGCCTGGCCAACCGAACGTCCTTGCACCGCTCTCTCTTCCTCCCTCTCTTACGACGAAATTATCAAAAACGAGAAAAGATCTTTGGATGCTTCAAGCGGATGCTGGCCAAAACAAGCTCTGCTATAACCCCCTGGGAAAGATGATGATGGAATGCTTGCGAGGGGAAAACTGAACCATGGCCAAAGCTGCTGAATGATTATTTTCACCTATAAGCCTCGTTTTTTTGAATCTTAAGATACAAGTATTTTTTTTGTACCCGGTCTTATGGGATTTTCTTGTGGCTGGTTTTTGTTGTTGTCTGGAAATGAATTTTCTATTTTATTTTTCTCTTTGCAAATGTGCGTCTCGGCCAGATTTTTGTTTCTATATATTTTAAAGAAAGAAACAAAAAAGGCTGTGATCATTTGAAACTGTGGTAGCAGCTGCTGGTATAACCAGAAAACGTTTTTAAATGATACTTAATGATTAGTGGCTCGGGCGACTTACTGTGGTCAAGGCCAGGTGAAAGGGGAGGCATTCGGGGCCTAAAAAACCTTACTTCATTGGTCAAGTCAACCTTAGAAGGTTTTCGTCAGATGGAGATATATTTCTTACAAAAAATATTTTCAAAACTGAAGTAAAAATATTTCTTTTTAAACAAAAAAAAAAAAAAAATAATTTAAATTGCCCTATTTTTGGGGAAAATACCCCAAAAAATTAAAAACTCAGCATGAATTAGTTCTACTAAAGTGCGGATAATTTTTAATCGGCATTTTTGAGCACCTGCAGGAATGAGGTTACCAAAAATGTCTTATCCCTGTTTATCCGCTCAACTTGAGATTTTATCAGTTTTTATCCGAATGACTATTTGATGACCTATACCTGCAATTTTTGATAAATTTTCTTCATTTGCAGTCTTTCTAATTATTATTATACAAAATTCAGTATATAATCGACGTTAAAAGGCCAAAATTTTCAAAACTTCAGATTTTGGGGAAATAAATTCCCAAAAATTAACATTTTTGTATTATTCCTTTATATAAAGGCACGTATAATTTATAATGCACATTTTCAAACTTCTATACGAATATAGTTGCCGAAAATCTCGTATCCGTGTTTATCCGTTTTTATCCGAAGTCCTATTTGAGGTCTTAATCAAACAATTTTTGATAAAATTTCGTCATTAAAATTACGTTTAACTATAATTTTGCATTTGTTTTAATGTAATAGACCAAATTTGGACCAAACTGGAAATTTTATAGTATGTTAAATCCCAAAACTTAATCTTTTTGGTATATTAAGGCACGGATAAATTATAATTAAAATTTTTGAACTTCTATAGGATTGTAGTTACCAAAAATCACTTATCCGTTTTTATCCGCTCAACATGAGATTTTATCCGTTTTTATCCGAAGTCCTATTTGAGGTCCTAATCAAATAATCTTTTATAAATTTTCGTCATTAAAGTGTTTAAAATTACTTTGATAGACTAAATTTTGACCAAACTGCAAACTTTGCAGGATATTAAACCCCAAAAATTAAAATTGTTGGTAACAATCAGCCATATTAATGCACGGATAAATTATAATTAACATTTTTGAACTCCTATAGAAATGTATTTACCAAAAATCGCTTATCCGTGTTTATCCGCCCAACATGAGATTTTATCCGTTTTTATCCGAATTCCTATTTGAGGTCTTATACCTGCAATTACTGGTAAATTGTCTTCATTAGAGTACTCCTAATTATCGTTACAATTAATTTTCCATTTGTTTTACTTCAAAATCGCCAAATTGTATTAAAATTCACCATTTGACATCTATTCTAGCCAATACTTAAATCCAAGCTACAACTGCAGCCATGATTATGTTCAAATCACAATTTGGTTCTTCAAAATGTTGTTTAAAATACTCTAAGGTCATATAAAATCTCGCTAGTTCTCGAATGCAATGATTTTTCTAAAGTGGTGAGTTTTAATAAAAATTCACCACACCATCAAAATTGCTGTCAACACACATATTTGCATTTCTACATTCCGAAAATGTATTTGGATTGTGATTTTTCTCATTCCATTGTTATATTATTGGCATATTCAGCTACTTTTTATCTAGCTGTGGACCATAATTTCCTTCTTTTCAATTTTCTTTATGTGCAAATTACTAGTATTCACATCCAAATTATGTTAAAAATACTTCCTGGGTGTATAAAATCATTTTAGCATTCAAATAACATAAATTTTTCAGTGTGGTGGGTTTTCATAACAATTCACCACTCCGCCAAAATTGCTGCCAACATGCATATTTGTAGTCCCACATTACAAAAAAGCAGTCTGTTTGTGGTTTGCCCATTTCATAAAGCCTCGGAATGGCATATTCGGTCAATACAGCCTTGACCTTTTTATTTAAATTCACCACACTCTTAAAATGTTTCGAATTTGTATAATTTTGCTTCAAGTGACTAAAAATAAACATTTCTTACCAATGTATAAATATGACGACTTATATAGGCAAAAATCACCAACCAGAGGCCTTGACCGAGGAAAAAATATTTTTAAAAAATCAAAGCCTATGTGTGATGGGTCTTGAAATATGAATGAAAAATTTTTTATAAATCAAAGTCTTTGATGGATCTTCGAAAAAAAAATTTTAAAATCTATGCCGAAAAAAATATTTTTAAAAAATCAAAGCCTATGTATAATGGGTCTATCAAATATCAAATAAAATTTTTTTATAAATTCCTTTAAAGAAAAAAATTTTAAAAAAATCCATGCCGAAAAAAATATTGTTAAAAAAATCCACGCCTAATCCTTTATTACCCCTATCATAGATTAGTTGCTTCTCCCCCTCTGACCATGAATTTTTTATAGAAAGACAAAAATGTATTTTCTTCTATAAATAGATATTTAAACGCTTCGACTTATTTGAATACCAAGAACACGAAGACGAGATGCTAATGTCAATGTTTTATGTATATTTTTGTGTTGTTGTTGTTGGGGTTCTGGGGAGAACAGCATGATATTGAACGAGTTTCATTTTCCTTAACTCAAAGTGTATTGCAGAACAAAAAAAAATGGTCTTGGTCGTTGTCTAGAGCATTGAGGATGGCATGACTGACAAGATATGAGTTACAAACACGCCTGGCCTGATGCTGCTGCCTTACCGGCCAGCTTGACTGCCTCACATTACCCTCTAAACCAAGTTGTTGGCATGCAATTACCAGCTTTTTGCTTTTGTTGTTATTGTTGTCGTCGTAGCTTCATTCTTGTTATCAAAATATTTTGCCTTCAAACCAAGATGACTGACTTTTTGAGATAGAAGAAGAGCAGCACCAGCCGGAGTCGTAGTCGCTGCCGTCGGAGCATTAGTTTAGGTAGAATAAAGGCTTTGGAAAATATATTGTGTATGTTTGTGTGTATGTAGCTGCTGCTAGAGGACACAACAGATGTTTGAAGTGGCTGGAAGAAGAAGGCCGGCTAAAACTTAAGATTATGGCTAGAGTACTTAAAACAACAACAATTGCTGTTTTGTTCTTGTTGTTGGAGTTTTTTTTTTTAATAAATAAGTAAGTTTACCTTCAAGCACGCATACACTTATATGTTTGTAGTACATTCATCTGCATCGGCATCTCCGCATCATCACCGCCATCATCATCCATAGTTCAACAGACTTTGTAGAGCTTCATCGTCGACAACCGGCCAAGAACCAGCCGGCAGCAGCCATTACCATCACCGTCACAACAACAATAACGACAACAACAACAAAATCAAGAGTATCTCTCAGTTACATTGAAAAACAGCAACAAACCCAGATGCTGTTGTGGTGGGAGGGGGGGTAACTAATGTTGGCTGGTTGACGGCCTGGCAATGTTGCTGTTGCAACAACATTTCTCGAGTAAGTCACTCACACACTGTGTCGTCGTCGACTCACTTGAAACGACCTTTAAAAATATGTGGAGCTGGTAACGTCAATCTTCTTCTATTTCTTCTTTTATGGCCATGTGATGGAAAATGCAACAAGAACAACAACAACCAAGAAATGAAACCAAACACCAGTAACTGGAGTAAGAGAAAAGAAAAAAACCTGGCTTATTTTTTTTTTTGATTTTTAGCCACTGAGGAATTTTTTGTTTTATAGAAAAAAAAAATCGAACTTAAATTCTACCTCAGTACAAGAAGGACAATTTTTCTACGATTGAAAAATATCGACCTCAGAGTTCATTGCGTAAATTTTTTTCGGAAAAAATGCAGGTCAATATAAAAAATCGCAGGGCAATTAGTTCCATTTTTTCTGCAGGAAAAAATTTGTTGGTTCACTTCGGTCCATTGAGGTCAATTATTTTATCCATAAAAATTCCTCGGTGAACTTAGGTATTCCTTCTATACGAAAAAAATCTCTTTTGGTGGACTTTTGGAGCTGCAATGGACCTTTTCAACAGATATAGAGGCCAGGAAGACTCAAATGGAGTTCACTTTTATTCTCTAAAACAAAAATAAGTGGGTTGGGAAGATTTTTCCAGGTGTGGTGAATTTTTATAAAAACTCACCACACCTCAAAAATTGTGCCAGGGAATATTATGATGTTTTTTATATACGTTAGAAGAATTGTATGACCGTTTTCAGGCATAAAATGACCATGGAACCTAACAAAATTATAACAGTTCTTAACCAAAGCCTTTGCATGATTTTTTCCGGGTATATGAAGCTGGGAAATCTCAAATGGAATTCATTAAAACAAAAATTAATGCGTTTGGAAAAATATTGCAGGTGTAGTGAATTTTTACAAAAACTCACCACACCTCAAAAATGATGCTAGGGAATTCTATAATGTCTTTACACACGTTTGAAGTATTTTATGACAGTTTTCAGGTGTGGCAATGACCACGGAACCTAATCCACTAATTTCGAATTTTTTTCTATAGAAAAAAATTGTCTTTAGGAATCAGAAATCGCCACTGAGGAATTTTTCTTTCATAGAAAAAAAATCGAACTCAGTTCACAGAGTACCAACTTCCATCGCAGTACAAAGGAGGACAATTTTTCTTCGATAGCAAAATATTGACTTATGTTCATTGAGGACTTTTTTCGGAATTTTTTTTTTCAAGTTAATATAAAAAAAAATCATAGGACAATGAGGTATATTTTTCAATTATATAAAAATTCCTCAGTGAACTTAGGTATTTTCTTCTATATGAAAAAAATACCTATGGTTGACTTTTGGAGCTGTAATGGATCTTTTCCACAGGTATTAGAGTGCAGATAGTCTCAAATGGAATTCATTTTTATTCTCAAAAACTAAAAAAAAAAGGAGTTGAGAAAATTTTTGCAGGTGTGGTGAATTTTTACAAAAACTCACCACACCTCAAAAATTATGCCAGGGAATATTATAATGTTTTTATATACCTAAGAAGTATTGTAGGATATTGTAGGACTTTTTCCGGGTATATGAAGTTGGGAAATCTCAAATGAAATTCATTTTCAATCTCCAAATCAAAAATAGGTGAATTTTAAACATTTTTGCAGGTGTGGTGGATTTTTACAAAAACTCACCACACCTCAAAAATGATGCCAGGGAATTCTATAGTGACCTTTATACACTTTTGAAGTATTTTTCTATAAAAAAAATAGTTTTCAGGACTAATTTTTGAGTATTTCACAAAATATTAATACTCATTACTTAATTTTGAGTTTGAGTCATTACATTTTTTTGTTTTGTTTCTTTTTTCACGGTCACATGGAAATCCGAATGTCCGAACATGCATTTGTCTGTCCCTTTTAGCTTTAACACTGACATCATCTGTCCATATGTTTGTCCATTGGTATGCTCATCCATGGAATATCCCACAGTTTTTTTGGTGGTTGTTGTTATTTCCAAAAAAAAGGTGTTTTTTTATTTTATTGTCTGTAAAAATCAATCAACGTAAATGCGATTAAGAAAAGATCACAAACTGAGTGAAGTGAAGAAGATGGGTGGAGGGATGTAGGAAGGGTGTGTGTAACGGGTAATAGCTATTACTTCTGACTGGAGTTCAAAGCAAAGGTTAAGCAGATAGTCAGAGTCAGTATGATGAAGTGAGTGTGTGTGTGGGGGGAGAGAACTTCAAGCAGCAAATTAATGGACATTTGTCGATCACGTATGATGGAGTGGGGAACAATTTTCGTATTTCGTATTTTTTTTGAAGATCATGTTGGTGATCACAGATCATAGTCTTGGTGTGGTTGTTATTGCTGTTGAATTTTGTTGTTGTCATTATGATGAGCATTATGTGGTAGCTTTAATGACTTTTTAAACAGTGTTACAAGGTTAAAGAAAATTACACAACAATACCGATGACGATACGATCATCAAACGGGAAATACCGAACGAAAAAAAACTAACTATTATTGGGAGAGGTACCAAAAACGATTTAAAGAAGTTCGGGAGAAAAAAAAAAACAAAATGAGAATCGGGAAAAGAATCGGGGAAAGAATCCCACGTTTAAATAAATTCTACAAGTGATTAATGTTTAGTCAGATTTCTGCAGAAAATTTATGATTCTTTTTAAACCCAAATAATAATACGTTTTTCTATGACCGAGAACCTTTGCAACATTGTATAGAAAAGTAGAAACCATAAGAACAAGAAAAATTGTTGCATTTGAAACAAAATACTATTGAGTATTCTTTTTCGAAGAAACTAAGTCAAGATCATTAAAAACATGGACCACGAAGAATTCTGAATAAAAATATATTTTTAGAAAACCATTTAAGAAAAAAAATATTATTTCAATGAAGGTTCGGTAAAGATCAATACCAACAGTTTAGAACACTTAATCTGTTCGGCTGTGCTGGTGGTTAAATGTTGTTATTAAGAACCTAAACATTGTATTTAAACATGACTTTTAAATACATTGTATGGGTTTTTAGCGAGTAAGTAATAATAAGTGGGCTATGAAGGCTTAAATGCGGAATGGAATATATTTTTTTAAGGGAACCCCACCCATTCTCGATTTTAATTTTTCAAGATTTTCAATGGGC
This sequence comes from Musca vetustissima, assembly GCF_032173495.1. Lineage (NCBI taxonomy): Eukaryota > Metazoa > Arthropoda > Insecta > Diptera > Muscidae > Musca > Musca vetustissima. The sequence goes on along the minus strand of NW_026875929.1, from coordinate 17,934 downwards.
TGGTAAATCAATACCAATGCTTGTTAAGGTTTGTAACTTTGCACATATATATTTGAAGATTTAAAAAAGAAGAAAAATAATTTACCAAAAATTTTTGTTATTGTTTTGTTGTTGTTTTTGTAATTAAAGAAAATTCCTTATTTTTGATGACGGGCATGATAACTCCTCACTGGAACATCGGAATCCGAAAATTCCAACGGTGTTAGAAAGAGTACATGTCTGGCTCTCGTATGAACTAGGATTATTGACTTCGCTCTAAAATTAACAAAATGGTGGGCCTTTGAAAAAATATTTTTGGAAAATCGACGATTTTTGACCAAAAATCAAGTTAAAAAATAAGGAAGATCTTCACCGATTGGCTTTATCCTAGTTCATACGAGAGCTATACACTCTCAGAGAAACGTTGCAATATTTGGAACCGATTGGATTATTAGTTTTTGAGTTATCGTGCCCGCCATTCGCAATAAAATGTTTAGAGAAAAACGCGTTTAAAGTTTGAGAAGCCCTTCAGCCGTCATGTGATGCTGACACAATAAATCGGATATATCTTCAAGAGTTCTTGAGATTTTCATTTGAAATTTTGTAGAGACATTCTTTAATCAGTGTAGATTCGAATTATATCAACAAAAATTTTGACCCCGAGAATGGGGGGGTCCCCTTAAATAAATTGAATTGCACAGCAACTAAACAAAAATTTATTCTTCAAAAGGAGAGATTATTCGGATTTATTTTAATATTTTAATAATATGTAGTAAAACTTCATTCAAAAATATGTTAAGAATGCCTAGAGAACCTGCTTTTTAAATAAATAAAATATTTTTTACATAAAAATATTTTTTTAAATAACAATAATATTTTATAAATAAAAATAATATATATTTTTTGAAATAAAAAACATCCATCCATAGGAGTTGTTTAAATAAAACATGTTTTCAACATCCATCCATTGGAGTTGTTTTTATACCCTACACAACTATGTTGTCAGGGTATTATAGCATTGTGCAGCCCCAAGAGTTTGTAAAGCCGAGAAATATTGGTCCTAGACCCACCTTTAAGCAAAGCGATCGTCATATCTCGAATAGCTGTGTCGATCTAAACATGTGTGTCCGTTCGTCCGTCTGTCCATTATAATTTGTAAACACGATACAGGCCACAGTTATGGACAAATCTTCACGAAATTTTTAATGTAAGATGGGTTCTGGCCAATGAAGACCCCTATTGTTTTTGGTAAAATCAGTTAATATTTAGGGGATAAAATGGTTCAAATACATTTTGTCGGTTTTCTGGTGGATCCAGAGGCCGCAATTATGGCCCAAACATCGCGATTTTTTACTTGGAGAAGAGGGTCGGGGCAAGGAATAACCATGCCTATTTTGATAAAAATCGGTAAATATTTAGCGGGTCAAATGTACCCTGACTTTTGTGTTAAAAAATGAAGAAATTTATATTCTATAGCTTATATATTTATTCTTGAAGGACATAGACCCGAGAAGTTGATAGTGTATCCAAGAGAAGTGGTTGACCTTTAAATTGATACCAATTACATTGTCGTATGTACACTGAGGTGGGAGTAACACTTAAATATTTACAGGTGCTTACGTATTTAGATATTAATTAGTAACCCATTACCACACTAGAGGATGGAAATATAACCCTGATCGCTTTGAAATTTTCCATGATGATCTAGTTATGGTCAAGGACAACGTATATAATTTTCGGTGATGAACAGATAAACATTTTGGGATGAAATGGAGCGAAAACTTATTTTTTTATGTTTTTTTCTTTCGAGTTGATCTATAGGTCACAATTATACGCCAAACATCACAACACAGCCAATAGGGTGCAAATATCACGAAATATTGCCCAGACTCAGAATAAACATCGGTCGAAAGTTTGAGTTCCGTGGTAGTTGTGTAGGGTATCGTATGGTCGTCCCCGTTCGACTATACTGCTCCCCTCACTGTTTTTTTTAATATTTTTTCAACATCTATGATATGCGTGGATTTTTTTTAAATACTTTTGAAGCCCTATTTTTTCAACTCCCATGATGAATTTTTTTTTTAATATTTTTTACAACATCCATGATAGCTTTGTTTTTTAAATATTATTTTGAAGCCCTATCATAGGTGTAGATTTTTTAAGAATTTTTTGAAGCCATATCATAGGCGTGGTTTCTTTAAAATTTTTTCAATCATGGGCTTGGATTTTTTTTTTCAATATTTTTGAAGCTTCATCAATGGCGTAATTTTTTATAGTCAGGCACGGGAGGGATGTTTTTAATAAGTTAGTTTAGAATTAGAATTCGAAGGTCAATCTCCATCCCCTACCCAACTCTTTTCAATTATGTAATTTTACTTCGACCTATTAATGAGTATCAATTGATGGTTACAATAATGATCATTGGTCGATCAAATTATCTTGATTTCCAAAAAAAAAAAAAAAAAAAAAAAAAATAATAAAACAACAAGTGTACTCAAGTGTGACTGAGGCAATATTAATACGATTTTTAGTAACTGTGGTAAAGTACACACACCAAAAATTTGATTGTTGTATTTGTTTTCACAATAATCCGTAATTGTTTACATATGTCGTGGGCCTTTTTCCCCAAACCCCTTCTTCTTCGAAAAAAAAAGTTTGATGACTTTTGGATATTTTTCCTCTTTTCATTTTTTGTTCTTGAATTTTGCTCTGTAATAATATTCGTTATGCTTTAAAGCACTCCTAAAAACCAAAATATGTAATTTTTTCTTTGGAAGGAGAAGAAGGTCTATAATCATAAAGTAGAAAAATTCTACAAATAAGTCGAGCCGAATATGTGAAGTCTCATACAGGCGTTAAGTTGGGTTACGGTAATTATAATTCGTTCGAAATGTTCCAAGTCAGCTAAATGGCTTAATTTCCATGGTGCTCGCCTTCAATGTCAATGTTTCTTTTTTTCTTGTTTTTGAAACTGGTAGCTTGGTGCGTAGCAGGTCAATGAACTTCTTTAGACTGGGAACGAAAATTTTCTTCTTGGATAAAATATGATAAAAACCTGAGGAATAGAAAAGTAGTCCTATACTACTGAAAAGTAGTCCTATACTAGCTCTCTCTTAAAAAATTAAAGAACAAATTCCTTAGTGTTTTTTATTTTTTTGGTAAAAAATCGTCAGAAGCCGGAGGAATTTTTTTCTTTAATAAAAAATGTCGCAGTAGAATAAAGACACTTTTCTGTAGAACAGAAATCCTAAGTAACCTGGGGACAATTTTTCTCAAATTCTTAGTATCTTAAAGACATTTTTTCTGCAAAACAATTCCTCAGTTGCCTGTGGACATTTCTTTTCTTTAGAATACTAAGGATTTGTTATACGAAAAGATTCCTCAGTAGCCCGAGGACACTCTTTCTATAGGAAAACAAAATCCCCAGTACACTGAAGACACGTTTTTCTATAGAAAAAATTACTCAGTAGCCTGAGGACACTTTTCTATAGAAAAAAATCTTCAGTAACCTGAGAACACTTTTGTCCTATAGAAAAAATCTTTCGTAGTCTGAGGACACTTTTTCTAAGTATGAAAAAAAAATCCTCCTTAGCTTCAAGACACTTTTTTTCTATCGAAAAAATCCTTAGTAGCTTGAGGTCACTCTTTTTTCTGTAGAGAGAAATTCGACCGCAGTAGCCTAAGGAACTTTTTTATATAAAAAAGTCGGCCTCTCTTGCCTGACACACTTTTTTCTATTCTATTTCTAGGTGATTCATCATTTTTTCTATGGAAAATCTTCAACAGCCTAAGAACCCATTTTTCGTTCGAAAATTATAGAAAAAAGGGCTCAATTGCTGTGTTCTAAGAAAGAAATACTCAGTAGCCCAACCATATTTTTTTTATAGAAAAAATCCTCAGTAGTCTGAAGATCCTTTTTTCCTATAGAAAAAAATCGTTAGTAGAAAAAAATTAAAAATTAAAGATCCATATTTCATAAATAAAATCCTCCATAAACGGAGGTCCATTTTTTCTTTAGGAAAAAAATTCATCAGTATTTTTTAAGGACCTTTTTTTCCAGAGAAAAAAATCTCAATAGTCTGAGGACAATTTTCCTTAGTAGCCTGAGGACAACTTTTCCTATTCTTCAGTAACCTGAAGACACTTATATCTATAAAAACTTCCTCAGTAGCCTGAGAATACTTTTTTCTATAAAAAAAAAATCTCAGTACCCTGAGGATACTTTTTTCTTTAGAAAAAAATCGACCTCAGTAACCTAAGAAAAGCCGACCAGAAATAATCAGAAGACTGCATTTTTTCTCTATGAAAACTATTATTGTTTCTATAGAAAAAAATAAGGCTTAATTACTGGATTATATAGAAAATCCCTATCAGCATTTTTTCTCTTCTTCATGAGAACTGTCTCATCTTTTTTCCTATAGAAACAGTCTTCAGTAGCTATTTTGAAGACCCTTTTTTCCTCAGTTGTTTGAGGATCCATTTTTTCTACAGAAAAAAAAAAACCGCAGTATCCTGATGATCTTTTTTCCAGAGAAAATTTTCTCAGTACTCTAAAGACCATTTTTTTCTGTAAAAAATAGGTAGTAGTCTGAGGACCCTTTTTCTATAGAAAAAAAATCCTCAGTAACCTTAAGATTAATTTTTTTCTTTAGAAAAAAGTCCTCAGTATTCTGGGAACCCTTTTTTTCTATGGAAAAAAATCTTTAGTAGTCTGAGGACCCTTTTTCTATTGAAAAAATTTCTCAGTAGTCTGAGGACCAATATTTTCTATAGAAAAATTCTCAGTAACTCGAGGATCCATTCTTTCTTTAGGAAAAAATCCTCAGTATTCTGAGAACCCTTTTTTCTATGAAAAAAATCATCAGAAGTCGGAGGATACTTATTTACAGAAAAAATTTTGACCTCTGTGCCCTGAGAAGATTGAAATTAATTGTTCATTATCTTTCGAGTTTGAAGATTATCTGTCTGCCATCGAATTTGTTTACAATGAAATTCTTGGCTCATAAAAAATACCGGCGCATTATTTACAAAAGCAAAAAAACGAAACGATGGGTGGCATTCCAGACCTATGGCATATGGTTTTTGATTCTGTAAGATAAAAACACACAAAGGCCTTAACATTGTTGTTCAGAAAACAATATTATTGCATTTTAAACAAACTGCAAGAGAGGTGTTTATTTTTGAAATTCCATTCATTTTTGTTGAAGATATGGAACTTAAAAAAACCTGTGGACTATAAAAAATCTAAAAATAAGAAAAATATTGAACAACTATATTTGTTTTTAAAAAATAATTTGTTTTTAATTGATTGAAAATAATTTTGTTATTGGAAATCCTTCATTTTACGATCGGCAACCCTTTAGCCTGACCACTATCATAACTTGTTCCTTGTTCCGATAAGATTATAACCAAGAAAAAAATCTAGTGAAGGAATTAAATTTTAATGACATTTCTGTAGATATAATTATTATTATTATTAGAATTAAAAGACATTATCATTTCCATGAACCATAAAAAAATCATAACACAATCACACATCTCTTAACATGCTTTGTAGTCATCGACCAGGGAATATTTTTTTACTGCCATGAAGAGCAGCATTCTCACACACACTGACCGTTCTTGAAATGTGAAGTGTGTGTGTGTTCTGTTTTCTTTCATGGACTGGCGATTAAAACTCTGACAATGATCATAAATGTCAAGTGTAAATTGCCGGTGAAACAAAGACGATGACGACAAGTTCTGAAAGGGGGTTTATGGTTCTGCAACTAACAAAAATGATGTTTTGTTGTTTCTTTAAAAAAAAAATTAAAAGTTATTATTTACGTTTAAAGCCGAACAATGGCAATTGCGTTGTTTTGCCATCATAAAAAAATTGTCATCGAAGGAGAAAGGTTGGGGGGAAAGAAGTACAATCAACCAGGTAATAAAAACTTTCTCTCTACGTTAAATGACAACTAGAATTGTTGTCATGCCGTCATTCTTGCTAAGAATAAGAAATAAATATTTCAACAATTTCCTAAACGATGATGACGATGGCAAGTAGAAAAAAAACAAATTCTGTTCTTTTTCCCCAAAGACCTGGCCCCACAGAACCTGCCGATACACCATCTTCAGAGCCACCACAATCGTCGAAGCTGCAGAAAACTTACCCCCAATGGACACATGTGGCTGGTTCACATGTAATTATGGCTAAATGAAAAGCAGACCACAACCAATCACCGGATGAATTATCGAGAATGCAGTCAGAGAACTGAAAAATGGCGACAGCCTCCCCACACCTCATTACCACCTCCCCGCCACAACCACAATTTTCATACTTTCTGATGCTTCACGCATTCCAATGTCACTTTTATTTACTCCGCGTTGTGTTCTGTGAAAATAGCGTGAAGGAGAGGTAGGAAAGGAGAGACCGTTCGCTATAATGACAAAAGAAAATGAAAAGCTGATGCGTGCGGGAACCCCATCATCATTTTCTTCTTCGACGTTTTTCTTTGTGATAAAACATTGGAATGTTGTTTATTCTAAAAAAACCTAACAGACTTAAATGCCGTCACAAACAATTGTGGCCAAAAGGCTTTCTGGCGGACGACGATGATGACGACAATACCAGATGACAGTCAGGAATCTATACGCCGCAATAGATGGACTTCTTAAAAAGGAAAGGAATCTTAAAAGATATTTTCTCTAATGCCTGAGAGCAAGAATAGCAGTTTGTCGCCGATATTAGAGTTTTGTGTTTTTGTTGTTGGTTTTAGTAAGGAGAGGATCTGACAAGAAATTTGAGAAATAATTTCTAAGAAGTTAATAAAAATATTTTCACAGAAATGATAAAAATATTTTGAATATATCCAATAAAATTCCTCAGCAGCCTGATGACACTTTCACTATAGAAAAAAAATTCCTCAATAGCCTGAGGATACTTTTTTCTATAGAAACAAATACCTCAATAGCCTGAGGATACTTTTTTCTATAGAAAAAAATTCCTCAGTTAGCCTGAGGACACTTATTTCTATAGAAACAAATTCCTCAGTAGCCTGAGGACACTTTTTTTCTTTAGAAAAAAATTCCACAGTAGCCTGAGGATTGAAAAAAATAATTTTAAAAAATCCTCTAATGGAGGTTGGAAATAAAGTTTATAAAAATTTATTCATTTTATGTGACCGAATCCACTGCATCCCCCTCGTTTATCCACTTCCCCTTACATCTGTGGAAACTATAAATTATTTCTGAATCGTTGTCGTTCAATTGCTGTCTGATTTTCTTTTTGTGTGTGAAAAAAATATAAAGAAAGGCGTTTTTCTTTTGTCAATGGCAAAAATTTTCTACAATAAGAAAAATTAAAAAAAAAAACCAACAACTATAGATGGCTAAGTAATAGCAAATGGCGCTAAATAGCGTTAAGAAGTATGCAGCAGCACCATGACCAACAACAGCTGTTTTTCGCTGAGAGTTGTTTTCTTTTGGAAAAGAAAAAAATGAAATATCTAGCGGGACAAGTTAGTCACATAAACTTCTCGTCTGCTCCACCTGGAGGAGATTCCATAAGCACCTTGATGATCATTTCTTTTTTCTCTCCTCACAAGTGACATTTTAATGAAGATGATTTTGTTGTTGTAGTTGTTGCTTTGGATTTGATTTTGTTGCGAATGACAGCGGTGATGATGATGACGAAGCCGACGACGATTTGATGGCAACGACTCAAAAGAATGGTATTTACGGTGACTGACTTTTAGTTTCAGATCGCGGCGGTTTGACAATTATTGAGAATAATGATAGCTAACTGGCTGGAATAGTGGTGATAGCCACATTTTTGTCTTTCGCTTCTCTAAACGCAACAACACAAGCGATGTTGTTGTTGACAATCATTTGTAATGTTTATAATTCCATTTGTAAAATAGGCAAGTAATTACCAAACAAGAAGTGGAGAAAAAAATTTCTTACCGACAGACTGGTTGGTTGACTGACAATAAATGTTTCTCATATGGTGAACTTGAATTTTATCATATATATTAAGAACTTTATAACGACAAACCTTTTCGTATTCTAAAATAATTTGAAATGCCTACTTCATTTTGTATGGTATTATAATAAAATATAATGCAGGTTTCTGCTACAATGGTTACACGCTCTTATAAACCGTTAGGGTCAACAGCAATTAATATCAAAGGCATAACAGCAAATAGAGTCCGAAAAGACTAATTTTTTTAAGTAGACTTGGATATTTTTAAAACTATGTTTTTTAACCTCCACATAGGCAAGGAGTTTTTAAAAATATTATTTTGATTTTTAAAATGGATTTTTTAAAAATATTATTTCAACTTTTATCATTGGCATGGATTTTTTAAATATTTTTTTCTACTTTTATCTTTGGCGTGGATTTTTTTTTTTAAGTATTTTTGAACCCTTCTTTATTGGCATGGATTTCTCTTTCCCTCCTATCAGGGGCGGTTTTCTAAAAATATTTTTATAAACCTCTGTCTTTTTAAAAATATATTTGTTCAATCTCATTATAGGCGTGGATTTTTATACCCTTCGAGATAGATCCATGGTTCCTTTTGAAAATATGCATAGAATCACTTTCTGAGTCGATTTATGCATGTCCGCCCGTCCGTCTGTTGATGCTAAATTGTAAACAAAGTACATGTACAAAGATTTGAAATTTGGCACAATTCAGTTATTTGGCCAAGGGACAAACCCTATTGAAATTTAAGAAAATCGGTTCAGATTTGGATATAGCTCCCATATATATTTTCCCTGAAAATCATTCAATTGGCACGAATTTTGGCACAGCGTACAGAATTATGTCTAGAATGATGTGTGCTAAGTTTAGTGAAAATCGGTTCAGATTTCGATATAGCTCCCATATACAGTTTCGCCCGATTTTAGGTAAATGGTGCACCAAAGTCCCTAAATATCTTTCGATTTGCACGAAATTTGGCATAGCGCACTGAATTAAGTCTAGAATGATGTGTGCTAAGTTTCGTGAAAATCGGTTCAGATTTAGATATAGCTTCCATATATATTTTCGCCCGATTTTAGGTAAATGGTGCACCAACGTCCCTAAATATCTTTCGATTTGCACGAAATTTGGCATAGCGCACTTAATTAAGTCTAGAATGATGTGTGCTAAGTTTCGTGAAAATCGGTTCAGATTTAGATATAGCTTCCATATATAGTTTCGCCCGATTTTAGGTAAGTGGTGCACCATGGTCCCTGAAAATTATTCAATTTGCATGAATTTTGGCATAGCGCACTGAATTACGTCTAGAATGATGTGTGCCAGGTTTCGAGAAAATCGGTCCAGATTTACATATAGCTCCCATATATAGTTTTGTCCGATTTAAGGTAAATAGTGCACTAAAGACCCTATATATCTGTCGATTTGCACGAAATTTGGTACAATGTACTAAATTAAGCCTAGAATGATGCCTGCCAAGTTTCGTGAAAATCGGTCCAGATTTATATATAGCTCCCATATATAGTTTCGTCCGATTTCATGTAAATGGTACACCAAAGGCCCTATATATCTTTCGATTTGCACAAAATGTGGCATAACATACTGAATTGAGGCTAGAGTGATGTCTGCCAAATTTCGAGAAAATCGGTCAAGGTTTAGATATAGCTCCCATATCTAGTTTCGTCCGATTTCATATAAATGGTGCACCAAAGTCCCTATATACCAGCAACGTACACAGGATTTCATTTCGGGGGGGGCCCGGTAGTACAAAATGAAAAAATTCGCTGTTGCAAACATAAATTTAGTGTGAAAAAAATTAACTTCGGGGGGGGCCCGGGCCCCCAGGGCCGCCCCCCTGCGTACGTCCCTGCTATATACCCTTCGATTTGCACGAAATTTGTGAAAATCGGTCAAGGTTTAGATATAGCTCCCATATATATTTTCGTCCGATTTAATGTAAATATAGTCCGGAATGATGGGTGCCACGTTTCCTGAAAATCGGTTGAGATTTAGATATAGCTCCCTTTTATTATAGATTGATTTTAAGTAAGGAACCAATAGGCTGGTAGGAACAAAACCTACTAAAATTATTTTAACCTAATCTGTGACAAGTTTCGTTGAAATCGCTCCAAATTTTGGATATAGCTTCCATATATATTTTCGCCCGATTTTAAGTAAATTGGGCATCAAACTCCTCATGAGCATAGAATTGTTGCGTTTTCTAGTAGTACAGGCATAATCCAACGGATGACCTATTTTTATTTGTTTGAAGTCGTTTTACATACTTTTGTCCCATTGTAACAAACGAATGATATGTTTATGGATAGATCTAGGTAGATTCACATTTAGATAAATATCATCAGCGGTTTAATATACCCATATTTGTGAAGGGTATCATATAGCCCCGTCCGAATTTACTACTTTCCTTACTGGTTGTAAATATATTTTTTACCTACTTCGATTGGATATTTTAAAAATATTTTTTTTTGCCAACATTCGAGGTATACAAAATATAAAAATATATTTTTTCCACCTCCATCAAAGAAGTAGATTTTTTTAAACAAATTTTTATTTCAGCCTCCCCACCTTGGAAAATATTTCTTCCATATGATCTTTTTTCTTATATACCGTTCCTTATTTCCTTATTGCCCATTTCTCCTGAAACTATTCCCTTCCATCCTTCTCCTTCGAAAAAAACCAAACATTTGTTTACCTTTTTAGACCGCTATTTATGACCATGTTGAGATTCCTAAGAACTCTTAAAAACACAAAACACTTATTTGGCACACTTGCGCGAGCATTTCAAACCTCAGCAGCAACAACAACACGAAAAAACCTACATAAAAATACATTTTTACTGGATATCCATAAAAAGTGATGTTTTTTTTTCATTTTTGGTTGTTTGAAAAAAAAAATTCTATTTCCCATGCCAATCAGTTTTCGAAAAAAAAATCATCATAAAGATTTCATCTTGTTTGTTATACGAGTCGAGATGTGTGTGGTGTGAGTGTGTGGTGGAGGCATAAAAACTACAAACAAATGGTCCAATCTGTGGCCATGGGCAATTTCTTCCACTTCTTCTTCTTGTGAAGCAGGGTTCTTAAGATTTCTCATAAAATAAAAATTGAAAAAGGTGTTGTGTTTAGTTGCGTTATTTATGACAATCTAAAACGATCATGATGTTAGAGATTTTGATTTCTATTGTAAACTACATAGTGACTAAGTCCACTTTTGCCAAAAAAGGAAATTTCAAGATGAATTGCGGCTGCTCGAAGCGAAGGTGGCATCGGGTCAACTGTTCACGTTTATTTTTTTATTTTTTATTTATTTTTTGTCTTAAATCCGGCGCCAATAAAAATCTATTTTATTTTTCCGCATACGTGGAAAAGTAGTAGGTGGAGGAGAAAAGGGGTTATACCATGTTTTTGCCAACTTATGGTAATTTAAAATCTAAAATATTTTATTAGATTTTTTCCACATGATTAGTTGTTGTTATTATGGAATTTTATTGCTTTTATCTTAAGCGCTCACGATTTGAGATTTTTTTTTTAATTTTTGTATTCATATTTGTCGAACAGCGTACAAAAAAAGAAGTGGGAATTAGCACAGCGAACTCCCCCACACATTAGTTAGTCGGATTCAAAAGCACAGCCACCCTATATGAAGTCAAGTCGCACAAAGTCAAAGATATTAAAAAAGCCGCCGCCGCCACCGCCACCATCAACAACAAAAATACTAGTTAATATTTCATTTTGCAAATAATACAACACCAAAAACAATAACAACAACAACATTTAAAAAGTGAACAACATTGTTGTCATTATGACAGTTTTAAATTAAGCGTATTAAAATAAATAAATAAAATGCATTAATTCGTTTATAAATGAATAAATAATACAAAAATTTTATTTTCAATTCGTTTTTGTTGTTGTTTTATTTCAATTGTAATTGATTTAAGAAACCGCTCATAAAGAAATAACAACAAAAACAAAAAACTTGCTTTCAAAGCCGACTTTAAAGGAAGCCTGAATGTTCTGTTGTTTTGTTTTTGTTGCTATTAATTTAATATGTAAATTGCACAATTTTTATTCTCAATATTAATGGAACTTTTCATCACCAGCCAACAAACAAATAAATAAACATTTGCAATTGACATTAAGCTCTGCAAAAGAACAAAACACGCGCAAACAAGAAGAAGGAGAATGAATCTTATAAGCGGATTACAATAAATTTCGTTAGATGAGGATTAAATTTTTTATTTACAAATCACTTGTTTAATAAATATTTTGCAATCATTTATTTGTAATAAGATCAAAATCAAGAAAAAAAAAGTAATTTTAAATTTTATTCTGCTAAGTTTTAGGTGCGAAATAATGCATAGATTTTGTAAGCGTATAGTTCATAATGATTGCAAGAACATTTTCTTTAAAAAAAATCCATACAATTTCAATTCAGCTAAAATTTACCCAATTCAGCAAATAGTAATAAAATTTGTAAGCACACATGCATTTCAACATCTCATGTTTTAAAATTTCTACATATTTAAAAAAAAAATCCTTTAAATTTTCAATTCAATGATTGCAAAAAATATATTTGCTTACAAAATAGTGTAATAAATTGACATAATTTTTAATTCAGCAAAATCTCAAGTTGTCTAAATTTTGTAAGCACACATTCCACAAGGATCTGTACAACATTCTCATATAAAAACATGATTTAAAATTTCAATTCAGCTAAAATTTATCCAATTCAGCAAAATATTGTTGTTAAAAAATCACTAAATTTTGTAAGCATATACTCTGCTAAAATGTACCCAATTCAGCAACAAATTTTTGTTAAAAAATCACAAAATGTTGTAAACATGCATTCCATTTAAAATAATTTTATATTTAAAATAATGTCCTTTAAATATGCAACTCAAAGAGTGCAAAAATATATTTGCTTACAATCTAGTGTAATAAATTGACAGAATTTTTAATTCAGCAAAATCTGAAGTTGTCTAAATTTTGTAAGCATATATTCCACAAGGATCTTTACAATCTTTTCTTATAAAAACATGATTTTAAATCTCAATTCAGCTAAATTTGCCTAATTCAGCAAAATATTTTTTTTAAATCACTAATTTTTGTAAGCATATTCTCCAACTGGATCTCTACAACATAGTTTTATAAAAACATCCACAAATGTTCAATTCAGATAAAATTCAGCAACAGCTTTTTGTTAAAAATACGTTTAATTTTTGAAGCAAATGTATTAAAATGTTCTCTGCAATGTTCTATAATAAAAAAACGCCAACAAAATTCTAATTCAGCTATTCTAAATACTAATCAGCTAAATATTTTTGCAAAAAAATGCACAGGTTTTGTAAGCACATAGTTAATATTGATTTCTAGAATATTTTCAAACGAAAACTTTACTTAAATTTCCAATTCAGCTAAAATATACCCAATTCAGCAAAATATTTATCCTAAAAAAATCATTAAATTTTGTATGCATGCATTTCATCGCGATCTCTATAACAAAATTTTATATATATATGTCCTTTAAATTTTCAATTCAGCTAAAATTTACCCAATTCTCTGCAATGTCCTATTATAAAAAAATTTCAACAAAGTCACAATTCAACTATTCTAAATACTATTCAGCTAAATATTTTTGCTGAAGTTGTACAAATTTTGTAAGAATGTACAAAATCATTAAGTATGACTTCCAGGTAACATAAAAATGATCTTTGTTGCGATTTTATAAATTAGTCGAATTTCTAATTCAGCAAAATCTCAAGTTGCACAAATTTTGTAAGCATGCATAATTTGGATATATATAGGCTGCAGGGAGTTCAAAAATGTATTTTTTTAAAATCTTCCCTAAAAAATTAACCGAATTTCCAATTCAGCAAAGTCTTAAGTTTCATAAATTTTGTAAGCATGCTCAAAATCAATTAGTATGACTTCTAGGTAACATAAAAATGACCTTAGTTATAATTTTAACTAAAAAAAAATTGGCATAATTTCTAATTCAGCAAAATCTCAAGACGGTTAAATTTTGTAAGCATGCATATTTTGGATACATTTAGGCTCTAGAGAGTTTAACAATGCCATTGCTTACAATTTATTTTAATAAATTAGCAATGTTTTCAATTCAGCAAAATCTCAAATTACTTCAATTTTGTAAGCATGCACATTAACCCCTTATGGATGATCCCACAAGTTCATAAATAACTTTGCTTACAAATATTCCCTTACAGATAACCTTATTTTTAATTCAGCAAATGTCCTCATATTGTGTATTATTCTAGTGTATTCTTGTCATTGAGTTAATCGGTCAACAAGTTCAAAACTATTATTGCTTACAAAATTTCTCCGATCTTTTGTTGTATTTTCTATGAGAATCTAAGAGGCTTTTGTTGTAATAAATATTATGTAGTGTAACTACTATTTTATTCAGAAGGGGGAAGATATAATTCATTTTTTGTTGTGTGCCGTTATATGTATTTTCTATACACTATTATCATGCCTATGATGATGATGATAAAGAGGTCAATGCTACATTGGGAATAAATAATAGCAACAACAACAATAACAAAAAATAGCAAAGTTCTGATACTCTGAGAATGAATAATGAACTTCAGAATGAATGAAAAAAATTAAAAACAGTTTACATTTGCATAAATTCTTTGTGAGGTTCCATATGACGGTACGACGATGATGATGAGACCGCCAATATTGTTGTTTATAACTATTGTGTAAAAAAAATAATAGACAAAAAATAAAACAGAACCCTCTCCGCTACGTACACATGTTGCTGAATGATGATGAATAGATAGTGGATGGATGGATGGCTGAATAGATGGCTGTGTGTCTGTGAATAACAACCAAGATAAACAAAAAAATGAGTTTAGATTTTTATCACCAGCATGTCAACTGTTTCATGTTGGTGCTAGAATATTTATTTTTTATTATTTTGAGTTCTAGGTTGATGTGTGTGGCTAAGGAACGCGAAAGTCACACAGGCCTGCTGCCACACACTGTGAATTCAAAAGAAGAAGAAACACAAGCACACATCATACACTCATCATAATAATAATGGTAGTGGGAAAGGCCTTGCGTCAACAGCTATCCCGGACCTGATGAACAGTTCCATCATCATCATCCATGGTCGGACCAGTCCAACACATCATCATCATCTGATGGTGTGTGCTATGTCGCATGTTCTTTGATTCCTCCTTTCAACTGTAACGTCTCATCGAATCGCGCCTCGGCTCTTTTGGTTTCATCTCTTCGGCCTCATCATCATCGCCTTCACATATAAATTCTGTGTCAATTAACGGTCTTTTGTTTATATTTACCTTTATACCGCATAGATAGTTTTGTTGTTGTTGTTCTTCAAAAGAACTTTGAAGATGATAGCAGCAGCACTATTGGTGTTATACCTTTTTAAAGATAGATGTCTTTCAGACTTCATCTCTAGTCAAATTCAAATGGAATTCATAACCATGAATATAACATAGAGAATGACTTCATAAAGACAACTTCTCACCACACTTCATCCCTACCTCTCATCATCAAAAGAATAACATAGACCAAACAACAAACAACTGCCAAAGAAATTTTAGCATAAACAACGGAGTTTCCTTCTCATACTTCGGGACTATGGCAAAGAATAACAAATTAAATACGAATTGTTAATAGATAACACAGAGAAAAAGAAGAAGAATAAAATATGCTACATGCAAGTCAGTTCTATTTGTCAGAATTTGCCGAAAGAAAAATTCCTTCATTGTGGGTTAAAGATTTTATTTGCAAACATTTGCAAATAAAACATTGCAAACAGTTGCTTGCCACGGAATTATGAATGAATTAAGAATTTCGTTAATATTATGAGAAACAAGGTAAAAATTTCATGTTTGAACTCTTTGGGACCCACAATTAATATTATTATTAATGCTTACAAAATTTCAACAACTTGATATTTTGCTGAAATAGAAATTCGGTAAATTTTAGAGATAAGTTTGTAAGCAATGACATTCTAATTATCATTATCAAGTCATACTTACCTCAGCTATGGATGATTACAAAATTTAAGAAACTTTAAATTTTGCTGAATTAAAAATTCGGTCAATTTATTGAAATATTTTGTAAGCAAACAGCTTTTTGCACTCATTGGAACCCATATTTGTTGATGATACGCATGCTTACAAAATTTTAACAACTTAAGATTTTGCTGAATTAAAAATTCGGCCAATTTATTAAAATGTTTTGCAAACAAAAGCATATTTGTACTCTTTGGAACTTATATTTATCGGTATTATGCATGCTTACAAAATTTAGGCAACTTGAGATTTTGCTGAATTCGAAATTCTGGTAATACATAAAACAATTTTGTAAGCAAATGCATTTTTGAACTAGCAAGAACCTCAATTCAATCCTGATATGTATGCTTACAAAATTTAAGCAACTTGAAATTTGGCTGAATAAAAAAATCGTTGATTTTATAAGAATATTTTGTAAGCAATGTTATTTTTTAGTTTGTCGGAAGTCATACTTAGTGACAATATGCATGCTTACAAAATTTAAGCAACTTTAGATTTTGCTGAATTCAGAAATGTCCATATTTATTCTACAATTTCGTAAGAAACCAAATTTTTGGATTTATTGGAACATTTATTTATCCAAATAATGCATGCTTACAAAATTTAAGCAACTCGATATTTTGCTGAATAAAAAATTGTGGATTTTATAAGAATATTTTGTAAGCAAAGTTATTTATTAGTTTGTCAGAAGTCATACTAAATAATAATATACATGCTTACAAAATTTAAGCAACTTTAGATTTTTGCTGAATTCAGAAATGGGCTTATTTATTCCACAATTTTGTTAGAAAACACATTTTTGAATGTATTAGAACCTATATTTAAACAAATAATGCATGCTTACAAAATTAAAGCAACTTGGGATTTTGCTGAATTAGATTTTTGGATTGTTTATAAGTCAAATTTGTAAGAAAACACATTATTAAACTTGTAGGAGCCTATGTTTATGCAAATTATTCATGCTTACAAAATCTAAGCAACTTGAGATTTTGTTGAATTAGAACGTTTTTGAACTCGTTAGAACCTTTATTTTTCGATATTATGTATGCTTACAAAATTTAAGCAATATGAAAATTTGCTGAATCAAAAAATCAGATATTTTATTAGAGAAAATTGTAAGCAAGTACATTTTTAAACTCACAGGTGCCTACATATATCCAAAATATACATGCTTACAAAATTTAAGCAACATTAAATTTTGGTGAATCAATAAATCAGATAATTTATTAGAGAAAATTGTAAGCAGGTACATTTTTAAACTCGTAGGCGCTGATAAATATTCAAAATATAAGTGCTTACAAAATTTATGCGAACTGAAATTTTGCTGAATTGAAAAATTAGTAATTTATTAGACGATTTTGTAAGCAAATGCGTTTTTGAACTCACAAGAACCTCAATTCAACCATGTTATGCATGTTTACAAAATTTGGATAAATATAGGTTTCTACAAGTTCAAACACGTTTTTGCGTACATTTCTTTTCTAATAAATTAACCGAATTTCTAATTCAGCAAAATCTCTAGTTGCTTAAATTTTGTAAGCATGCATATCATGGTTGAATAGAGGTTCTTGCGAGTTCAAAAATGCATTTGCTTACAAAATCGTCTAATAAATTATTGATGTTTTCAATTCAGCAAAATCTCAAGATGCCAAAATTTTATAAGCACGTATATTTTGGATATTTATCAGCGCCTACGAGTTTAAAAATGTACTTGCTTACAATTTTCTCTATTAAATTATCTGATTTATTGATTCAGCAAAATTTCATGTGGCTTAAATTTTGTAAGCATGTATATTTTGGATATATGTAGGCATCTGTGAGTTTAAAAATGTACTTGCGTACAAATTTCTCTAATAAAATATCTGATTTTTTGATTCAGCAAATTTTCATATTGCTTAAATTTTGT
>NW_026875928.1:0-18214 GCF_032173495.1 Musca vetustissima | reverse complement strand
GAAGAAGCCAAAAAGACCAGCGAGGGAAGAAAAACCCAACAAAAACGGCGAGGGAGTCGAGGAGAAGATATCTGACTCCCAAGAAGATCGCCTTTTGGATGAAAAATGATTGAAGTCATCCAAATAAACCTCCATCGGAGTGAGACGGCAACAACGGCTCTGATGGAAAAACTAGTTAAAGGTAATATACACATCGGTCTAATCCAGGAACCATGGACTGTTAATAACAAGGTCTCTGGACTAAACCACATAAATTACCAATTATTCTATGCAAATACAGGTTCCCGACCAAGAACCTGTATAATATGTCACAAAAATTTATGCTTTTTATTCTCTCCAGAGTTGTCAACACCGGATGCAACCATACTGAAGCACGGGAATGGGAACATTTACCTGGCATCAGTTTACCTTCCATTTGACTCGCCGATACCACCACCAACGGCGGAGCTGCAACGACTGGTGAGAAGAGCAAAAGAAACAGGTAACGAAGTACTGATTGGTAGCGATGCTAACTCACACCACATTGCATGGGGTAGTACTAATACTAACAAAAGGGGTGAAACCCTCTTAGACTATCTTAATACTAACGACCTAATTACTCTTAACATAGGCAACGAACCTACCTTCGTTAATAGAATTAGAGAAGAAGTATTAGACATAACAATATGTTCAGTGAACCTAATAGACGAGGTACAAGAATGGAGAGTCTCACATGAATATTCCTTCTCGGACCACAGATATATTACGTTTAAAATCCTACGGCCACCGCCGAAACCCATATATTTTCGAAACAAGTCCAAAACAAACTGGATAAAATTCGGAAAATTACTCAAAGAAAGGCTAGGGCAACACAACTATGAAAGCCTAAGCACTGACGATATAGACAAAAATGTCAATAACTTAGCGGAAGCAATAGTAAAGTCCTTCGAAGAAAGTTGTCTTCTTCGAGAAAGGAAATCTGCCTTCGAAAAACCCTGGATGACAGGGGAGATTCGAAATAAAGGAAAAGAGGTCCGGAAACTTTACAATAGAGCACGACGCAAGAAATCTACAGTATACTGGGACTTCCACGATAAGCAGAAAGAATACAACAAAATGACAAGAACCGCCAAACGCAACTCCTGGAAAACCTTCTGTGAACAGGTCGATAGCGTAAACGACGTGTCAAAAATAAAAAAGTTTCTGTCAAAAACCCACACTCAAGCCGAAACGATGGTAGACAGTGAGGGCAACAGGATAGAAACAATTGAAGAAACAATAAGGCTTCTGATGAACGCTCACTTCCCACCGAACCCATCCATAAGTGATGACGCTACGGTAGCAAGGGAAGCAAGATCTGTGGAACCTAAGATTGATGAATCAATGGTACGAGATGATATAAAGAGCTTCTCACCATACAAAGCGGCAGGGCCAGACAACGTCTTCCCTGCTCTTTTACAAAAAGAGATCGACTATATATCACCACATCTAGCGGCACTCTTTAATGCATGTATAAGGTTTGCGTACACACCAAAAGCTTGGCAGGAAGCCAGGGTAGTCTTCATACCCAAGCCAGGCAAGGCAAATTACGCAGCACCAAAAGCCTATAGGCCAATTAGCCTTACTTCATTTCTACTCAAAACCATGGAACGAACAATCGACACCATGATAAAGAGCAGCATCCCCAATGACACGCTGAAATATAAACAACATGCGTACGTAAAGGGGAGATCAGTGGAAACCGCTCTACATGAGGTAGTACACCACATCGAAGGAACTTTCGATAAGAAAATGTACACTTTAGCAGTCTGCATTGACATCGAAGGAGCCTTTAATAATGTCAGCACCGAAACACTTATCCAATCATTAGAAGCCTTTAGTGTTGACCAGGAAATTATAGACTGGGTCAACCATATGCTAAGGAATAGATGGATAAACTGTAGCCTACAAGACATAACTATCAGGGACAAAGTAGGACAAGGGACACCGCAAGGAGGGATACTGTCACCACTCCTGTGGGTCACCACTATCAGTAGTCTCTTAAGGAACTTAACCGAAGATGGTTTTGAACCAGTCTGTTATGCAGACGACGTTATAATACTTCTAAGGGGAAGGAACCCTAACTTACTATGCAGGAAGGCTGAAACGGCGTTAAACATAGCGTTTAATTGGGCAAAGCCGAGAGGTCTAAACGTAAATCCGGACAAAACGGAAATATGTCTCTTCACTAGAAAGACAAAAATAGGACAGTATGAAGAACCAATCTTTCAAAACAAAGTGATAGCAATATCAAATAAAGTCAAATATCTAGGTGTCATCATAGATAGAAAACTTAGATGGAAAGACCATATACATCAACGGGTCGAAAAAGCCCATAGATGCTGGTCTTTCTGTAGAAGAGCCGCGGGCTCTAAATGGGGATTCAACCCAAAGATGGTACACTGGATCTACAAGAGCGTTATTAGGCCAATTCTAACTTACGCGTCTGTAGTCTGGTGGACAGCAATGGACAAAAAATGTAATGTAAAAACATTACAGAAAGTCCAAAGAACTTGTTGTCTAGGCATATGCGGGGCAATGCGGACAACACCAACCAGGGCACTGGAAACTATATTGTATATACACCCAGTTGACATCCAAATAAAATACGAAGCGGCCATCGCAGCTTTAAAACTTAAAGCCATGAACGAGTGGATCGACAACGGACACCACACACCGCACGAAAACATAGTACAGGCTACGATCGGACACTCAATTAACCACATTGAGTCAGATCGAATACCTGAAACAAGAGCAATCACATTGTGTGAAATCATGATACCGGACAGAGACTCATGGAACAGCGGAACACTAGCTCATATGCCTCCGGGGAATTGTTGTTACACGAATGGCTCCCGGCTAGCGGGAAAGACGGGACTGGGACTCTTTATTGAAGAACCGGGGACTGAAATCTCACTTCGCCTGCCGGATCACAACACGATCCTACAGGCGGAGGTTCAAGCTATAACGGAGTGTCTAAGATGGTTAAGCTCTAACTCTGGGCATAATAACATAAACATCATGACAGATAGTAAACATGCTATTAATGCAATAACATCCAAGACAGTTACATCTAAAACCGTATTGGAATGTATAAAAAAATAAATAACTTCTCACGACACGGTCTTGTACGTATAATATGGGTACCGGGTCACTCAGGAGTTATAGGAAACGAGATAGCCAACCAACTCGCCAGACGTGCTACAGACCTAATCAACATAGATGTGAACAGTGCAAAACCTTTCAGCGCTTCACGTCTAGAAATGAGGTCATGGGCGGAAGAGGCGCACAAAACACTCTGGAATAACGAGAGGACTGGAAAAACACAAACAAATAATGTTAATAGTTTTAAATTTAAAGGTAAAATAATAACTTCTGGAGTAGGAAAAATTAATCAACTTAATATACTACCTCCTACAATTCTTAAAATTAATAATTACTTAACCTTCGTCATTTAATACATTTAAAGAAGAAAAATTAGAATCTCCAGTTATTGTATAATAAACTGATCGAAAAGAATAACATACAGTAAAACCCGTAGAAAAAATACAAAAAAAGAAAATAAATTAATGTGAGGAAAAGATACTATTTCTAAAATTAGATCCTTTGAATAAAATCCAGCTAATGGTATTCCACATAAAGCTAAATTTGCAACATTAAAACAAGAAGAAGTTAAAGGTATTTGTTGACGTCCGCAAGGCCATCAAGCAGTACGTGGGTACCACTATTACTATTCAAGTGAATTTATCGTTTTATTTGTGCTAAACATAAAGTGAGTATTATACGTATACTTGTGGTGTTTGTATATTTGTATGTGTTGTAGTTGTTGCTTTTGCCGGCAACTCATAATCCAAAAGCTCTAAACTCGTCTGAATTTAAACTTCACAACAGATCCTACGTCCTTGTGGGAATCTGTACATGATCCTTCGAGCCTTTTAAAACAAATTAGTGGCCTAGATTTGCCATTAAATACCATTTTCTTTCAAAAATCTTCAAAAAAATGTTTTCCAACAAAATTCTTTTCATTCTACATCAGTGTTGACATTTCCCTGCCGTCAGCTTATACTTCAGCCAAAACTACGGAAAAGCCCAACACTGACATAAATAAATGAAACAAAAATAAAAAAAACACTATTAGTTTTGCAAATCAGTATTTATTTTCCGAAAATTTTATTACAAACTATTTTTTAATTAACAAATTAACACTCATTAACACACTTATATATTTCATCACTCTTTATTTTATTACAACTTTATTGTTTACAATATTCACAGACAGACATATTGTTTTGTTTTGTTGCAATAGTGACATACGTTTAAAGAGTATCCGATACCGAGTATTCTTGTTCACATCAACACGATAGTCCAACTAGTGAACACGTAACATACGTAAACCACCAAAACCCAACAAACGTTACTAAGCGTAAAAAACGAAATTAAACGTAACGCACGTTAGTGGAAATTGCATTACATTATATTGCATTCCATTTCTATAATAAAAACAAATAAAAATATTAGCAATAAAATAAAAGTAACAGTAATAAATATAATACAAATAATACATAATAACAAATATAATAAAATAATAATAAGATTGCTCTCAAAATTTAAAAAATAAATATTTAATGAGCAAAACTCTATTAAAGCCTACTTTTTTAAATTTTGAACTTCTCTCTATTTTTATAATAAAGCAGAAAGTTACCCGAAGGCACAATAGACCCAAATAATATTACAATAAATAACAAAATTCCATAAAAAAATATATAAAAAATATACAAATAATAAAAATTAAATTAAATAAATAATAAAACAAATCAAAGAAATGGCAAAAATAATTTGTGCAAGGTTCCACTTCGACATGAAGAATTTAATGGGAGCCTGTCCTAAAATATTAGATATGTCCGAAAACGATCTTTCAGATTGGTTGATAGAAACAAAATTAGAATCATTAGATGAAGACTGGCATAATGTACGTACTGCCTATGAAAACGTTTATCTTGCCGATGACAAGGCACTCGATGATGATTTTAAAAATGTTGCGAAATTGGAGTTTGAATCCGCACGGGATCAACACCAGTTAACAAAATCAAACTTAATGGAAGTTGTGAAAAAGAGGTCTCTTCCAAAGTCCACCAGTTCAGGACGAGAAGACCAAACAAATCCTTCACTTTTTCATAGTTCGGCCATGTATCCCCCAACTGCCACTTTTGACATGTCAGAAGTGTGTATTAAAGTTCATCCATGTGATACAAAAGACTTCGACGGAAGCTATGAAGAATGGCCAACCTTTAGGGACATGTTTATGGCCATATATGGCTCCAGTACAAAAATTATATCACCTAAAAAATAAAACTAAAGGTGAAGCTGGCAGGATCGAAGACAGATTCTCATTGTCAGATTTAAACTTTTCATTAGCATGGGACGCACTAAAGAAACGCTACGAAAACAAGCGAGTTTTGGTAGACAACCAATTGCGAATTTTATTCGAAATAGCGCCCGCAAAAAACGAAAATAACGCAGACATAAAAAGGATCTAATTAACAATCAATGATTGTCTCGCAATTTTGAAAGCACACGACATCAGTGTGGGCGAGTGGGATCCAATTTTGATATACCTTTGTTCGACAAAACTTCCAATAGAAACGTTGACGTTATGGGAACAGTCACTTGAGTCACATGCGGACTTGCCAAAGTGGTCTCAAATTGAAAAAATTCTTGATTAACAGACAACAAGTGTTAGAACGAATTAGTCGTATAAAAACACAGAACGCTCCAACATCTTCACGATACAGCTTCGGAGCTCAATATAATACGAACACAAATTCAAATAGATGTATTCTATGTACAAAAAGTCATATACTTCGAAACTGTCCCAGATTTAATAATATGTTCGCTAGTCAGTGAATCGAAGTTGCAAAAGAAAAACGTTTATGCAACAATTGTCTTGCAAGCGGACACACAAGCCAAGAATGTGTTAGTATGTATAGATGTATGCAATGCAATGCATCATACGAAACTGCATCTAACAAACAATTCGCGCATGAAAACAATTACACTCGATCCCGAACCGAACCACATTTCACCACTGACGACTCACCCAATGAATTGCCATGCTCGTCAAGGGCAGTGTCTGGTACAAACGTTCAGACACTAGCTACAATCAGTAACGGTGACGTTATGTTACCGACGGCCTCGGTACAAATTATGCACTCCGGACAAAGGTTCACATTACGGGTGTTTGCGGAGGCAATAAAAAGAAATGAAACCAAAAGAAAATAAAACAAAAGAATTTTAGTTTTTTCAAATAATAAATAAATTAAATCCTTTATTAAATATTGTTCGGATAAACAATATTTTACCTTAATAATGTTCACGAATATGATATCCAAAAACAAGTGATCGCTTGTTGTTGCAAAGTGGCGCGCTGTTTGTTTATTAGTTAGAATTTGACATCAGTCACTTTGTGCGAAAGCACAAAGTTGTATTGTTGCTATTGATGTACAAATTCTAACGACAGGAAAATTTAAACTTAGTTTTAAAATATGGGAAATAATTCTTAATTAAACATTCTCCGCCACCTTGGAACATCTAGCGATGTTACAATTAAAATACTTATTATCTAGTTACATAAGTGTACAAGTTCAAGGATAGGACCGTCAATGTGAGCGTTTCTTTTCAATTCATATTTATTTTTTCATATTCATAATATTTCTTTCGTACAACAAATGGTCAGGATGACCCATTTCAATTTCTATAATGCATTTTCAAAAACTACAACTACAGGGGCCCATAATGACCCAGCCAAAAATGGTGAGTTAAGCCCATGGAAAACCCGGGTTCGAGAAGATTTGAGACTTTATTATTCTCGGATAAACATCTGCCCCAAGGATAAGTCCTATATGACCTGCTTTAAAAAATTCTGGATCCGCAAGTTGCAGACCAGCATAATGCTCCTTGATACTCTCTGGAGCTGACGTCGGTGGTTTTATAATCTGCTGCAAAGGCGTTACTAGAGCAAAGACCATGACACTCTGAGCCCGATCATACAGCGACTCCACATTAATTTGGGAGAACATGCCTTGTCCCATTGGCATTGACGTCAACCGGAGTTGCTGTGCTAGCGACAGACATATCCGACTATGTGTAGAACACGGATCCAAAAGAGCACGGACAGGAATTCTTCGATTTGAAGCACTAAGGTTAAGTATTATAGTCGGAGTTAAGGTGACAGTGGGTTGGAACGAGAAAATAGGCACGGACATGGGAATAGGGTGTTGGCCAGAAGTGGCCGGATACATTTCGGACTGGAACATTGGAACGGACGGAACTGGAACCATTTGTCGATTGCTTCGATTCCTTAGATCGGGATTCGAAGCATTATTACTGGGATGTAACAGCGTATGGTGATACCTTTGGCATATCTGACATCTTCTTTTGTTAGGGCAATTCTTATAAAAGTGGTTTCCAAAGAGGCAGTTGGAACATAGCCTTTTCGATACTACCACCCGAACCTTCTTCTCGTGAGAGAGCCTGTGAAACTTGTGGCAATCTCGTAATTTGTGACCCTTATTGCACAATTCACATCTTTCACTACTTCTCGAACTAGAGTTTTTCCGTAATGCGAGAGTCGACGGAGCCGACCTAGATTGATCCGCGGATACGGAATTGGGTTTTTCGGAAGCCTGTGCGTTCTCCCGGATAGGAGCTGCTTCCATTATCTCCATAGAAGAACGAAGTGGTGGTGCAGTCTCCCGGATAGGAGGCACTTCGCTCTCGTTTGCCTGAAGGGCGCTATCATTGACAACTGGAGGACTTGGTGCAATCTCCCGGATAGGAGTAGCCTCCATTTTTATCAATACTGGCAGGAGCCACTTGGGTGTCAAATTCTTTCTCCTCGTCCGACAGTAAAAGGACATCCTCAATGTTGGGGAGAGTAGCGGCAATCTTGCTCATGTTTTCCATTCTACGAAAAAGATGAAAGATGCCGGGAAAAAATGTGAGAACAACTTATTCGTTGGTCAGAGGGACCAACTTAACAACTGGTCGTCTTACAACACCGTTTTCCATGCGAACATCTGGCACGCGGACATGACCATCGACGCCCGGATAAACACTCATAATCCGACCTAGCTTCCACGAAGTGGGCGGTAGTTGTTCGTTACGAATTACCACTAAATCATCCTGTTGTATATCGCGCTGAGGGAACTTCCATTTATAACGTTTATGTAGATTTTTCAAGTACTCTTCCTTCCACCGAAGGCAGAATTGTTGAGTTAACGCTTTCATTTTTCTGTACCGATTAACGATATGCAAAGGAGATTCATTTATTAACGGCTCCGGAGGAGCAAGTATTGGAGATCCAATTAGAAAGTGACCTGGAGTTAGTGCCACTAGCGAATGTGGGCTATCGTTCATAGGACACAATGGTCGCGAATTTAAGCACGCTTCAATTCTCGATAAAAGAGTGGACAATTCTTCAAACGTATATTTTGAGTTATTGGTATGTTTCCTAAAATGCTGTTTGAAGCTCTTTACAGCTGCTTCCCATAACCCACCCATGTGGGGGCACCAGCAGGGATGAAATTCCACGAGATTTCCTGATACTGAAATTTAGAACACAAACGTTTCCTACTTTCACGTATAACGCATTTGAAATTATCTTCTAATTCTCTAGAAGCGCCAACGAAATTGGTGCCGTTATCAGAAAACATGGTTTTAGGACAACCACGTCTGGAAATAAATCTATAGAATGCTGCTATGAAAGTTGCCGTAGACAAATCAGAAGCCGCCTCTAAATGTACGGCTTTTGTAGAAAAGCAAACAAAAACGCATATATAACCCTTAGTTATCTTGCAGCATCTACCAGTGAATTACTTGATCTCTATCGGGCCAGCAAAATCAACACCTGTCGTATCGAAAAGTCTTGTTAATGTCGTTCTCTCCGGAGGGAGAGCTGCCATGATTTGAGCGCATGCTCGACTTTTATATAATGAACACCGTTTACATCGACTTATTAACGTGCGGATTAAGGTGGTGAGGCGGGGTATCCAATATTCACTACGAATTAGCCTCAGCATCAATTGAAGTTGTCCATGAATGGACCTAGTATGACTATCATTTACTATTAGATTAGCGAATTTACTATGGTACGGAAGTAATATTGGATGACGTTCTGCATATGAAAGTGTCGGTGACCTAACTAAACGACCATTAAGTCTCATAACGCCTACATCATCTAAATATGGATTCAATGGCAAAATAGAACTCTTTGGATCTAATGGTTTCTTATTTAATAGAGCATAATATTCATTTGCAAAATGTACCTTTTGAGACAACATTGCTAAACGGACTTTTACCATACTTATCTCCGAACTCGAAATATTCCTCTCTTCAAAATTATGTTTTCCTTTATGCAGAGGATGAGTTTTATAGAAAAATCGGAACATGTATCCAACCACACGTAATGCAGTATTCAAGGACGAAAAATTTTCCAAAATGTCAGTATAGTTGACAAAAAATGAAAAATGGCTTTTTACACCTCGTCTTTCCACATCAGTATCGAGAAATGACAAATCCTTAAGATTCCACTGTGAACTATCTGAGCAAAGCCAGCTGGGACGACGCCACCACATTTCTGATGTTGCCAGCTGTGCAGGCGAAAGCCCGCGACTACCTAAGTCCGCTGGATTATCTTCCGACCGTACGTGGAACCACCTATTCTGTCCTACATTTTCCTGGATTCTGTTCACTCGATTAGCTACAAAGGTTGTCCAAGTTGAAGGAGACTTTTTAAGCCATGAAAGGACGATCGTAGAATCGGTCCAACAGCATATTCTTTGAAAATCGATGCCAATTTCTGAAACAACAGACTTAACTAATTCGGAAGCTAGTACAGCGCCACACAGTTCTAACCTCGGTAGGGAAATCGACTTAAGTGGAGCAACTTTGGTCTTACAAGCCAGCGAATTCGTGAAAACTTCCCCACTAGGTGTGACAACTCGAATATATGTCACCCCCGCGTATGCCTTGACGGAGGCATCGGAAAAAACGTGAAGTTCAGCATGACAATTTGGGGAGAATTTAACCCAACGTGGAATTTTTATGACATTAACATCCTTATAGGCATCTACAAATTGTTTCCATTCGCTTGCAGTCGTCGATAATAGAGGATCGTCCCATTCTATTTTGTCCTGCCAAATGCGTTGCATTATGATTTTAGCCACTACTATCACTGGGCCTAACCATCCCACTGGATCGAACAGTTTAGCGATGCATGATAAAACTTCTAGTTTCGTATAACAGGATTTTTGAACAAGGGGGTCTACATGAAAATAGAATAAGTCAATTTGAGCATTCCATCGTATACCTAAAGGCTTGGAGCTACTGGCTTCTACGAAGGTAAGAAGCTTTGTGTCGTACAAATGTTCGGAAGGCAAACTTTCTAATATTGTACGCTCATTTGAAGTCCATTTTCTAAGCTGGAATTTAGCGGACGACAGTGCGTGAATTAGTTCGTCACGTGATTTTTTTGCAGTTTCCAAATCATGATAACCTGCTAACACATCATCAACATACATGCACCTTCGTAATGTATTAGCAGCGAGAGGAAATTGACTTTCTGTATCATTAGCTAATTGCAGTAAAGTCCGGATAGCTAAATATGGGGCACAGTTGACGCCGAATGTTACAGTTTGAAGTTCAAAATCTTGGACTGGTTGATCGGGAGAATCCCTGAAAAGAATCCTTTGGAGCGGAGTGTGCATGTGGGTTATGTCGCAATTAAATACATATTGAAATAACCTCCATCTAAGAAGAACCAAGTCTAGATGAAGAGATGGGCCTACATACAATATATCATTGAGACTTTTACCGCTGTACAATTAGATGCATTAAAAACCACCCTGAGTTTGGTTGTAGGCTTATCGGGGTAAATAACAGGATGATGAGGCAAGTAACAAGAAATTGGGATTGTTGACGAAGTCGAAACTGGTCTCATATGATCTAGGTCTAAGTATTCCTTCACTACCCTATCGTAAATTTCCTTAACACTTGGTTTTCGTAGAAGTGCAGCCTCATTGCGAAAAAATTGTCGTAGGCAATTTGATCGCGAATGTCCCAAAACAGTTTGACCGATATATTCTGGTTTAATTGACAACGTGACTACATATCTGCCATCAGAGTCCCGGACAGTTGTAGATTCATAATTTTCTTCGCAATATTTGTCCGAAGGAGACAATATTGCGCGCTTTGGGGGTTCCTCTATTTCCCAAAAACGGACAAGATTCTTATTAAGATCTTCTTCTTCTACATAGGAGATGGTATTAGTATAAACTCTAACATTTGAATTTGGAACTGGGCCTGTTATTATCCACCCGAAAACGATCTTCTGTGCAACTAGCGTATCTATGATATTGAGATAAGTGCCTGGTAGTAGGATTTTTGGATAGAGATCTGCACCTATCAACATATCTACTGGTCTGCAGTCAAATAGCTGTGAGTCTGCCAAACGAATATTTGGCAACCGTGATGCAAAGTCGGAATTGACCGAAAACGATGGTATATTTCCCGAAATACTGGGAACAACTAACGCATTAAATTGTAAGATGAATGATTCATTAACTGGAGAAGCGATCCCAATGGAACATATTTTCCTAGACGTAGTGGAAATGGTCTGATTTACACCGGATATTGTAGCAAGGGTGGAATGAGTTGGTATACCTAATTGCCGCTGTAGTTTTTCGGCAATGAATGAAGCTTCAGAAGCCGGGTCTATAAGCGCTCGAGCAGGATATGCAACACCATTATGCAGAATGTGAATAATTGCTGTACCTAACAACACACTCCTATTTTGAGAAACATGAAAAACCTGTCTACTCGAATCACCAGATGTTAAGCCGGACGATGTAGATTGGTAACTTAGATTCGAAGTGGATTGTGGGGCAATATCAACTCTAGGCAAATTTTGTGACGGAGTCACTGCTCTGGACGAGCTTACATTTTGACTTTCTCTATGAAGGAGTGTATGATGCCGCTTGTTACACTTACCACAACTATGCTTACTTATACAATTCTTTACTTCATGTCCTACAGTTAAACAATTCAAGCAGCAGCTAAATCGTCGAAGTACAGAGAACTGACCTTCCACTGCTAATTTTAGAAACTCAGGACACAAGCGAAGCGAATGGACTACGTTAGGACATAATACACAGAATTTGCCCGTAGGATTACGGGCTGGTTTAGAAGGGACCGATTTGGAAAAATGGGACCGAACCTTCTTTTCAACCTTTGTAGAGGAGTCAATACCGCGAATATCCTTGAGGCACGTAAGGGTCTGAATTCTCTCTGAAAGAAAGCTATCTAAATCTTTCCAGGATGACAACGCCGACTTATTTTTAACTGTTTGTTCCCATAACGTGACGGTAATTTTAGGCAACCTTTGTATGCAAATAAATACAAGTATGGGATCCCAATCGTTTGTAGAAACTTCGTAGATCGCCATAGCGGAAATACAACCATTTATCGCTCTTTGAATATTTTTCAAACCTGAACTTGTCTCATTGTCAATCACCGGAATGTCAAATAACAACTTTAATTGGTTATTGACAAGTATGCGCACATTATCATATGTTTCCCTAAGAGCATTCCATGCTAAATTGAAGCTTTTATGGGTCAATGGGAACTTTGACCCATATAAACACATCGATATAACAGGGCGGTAAATTCATGGAATGCGAACTATTGTCATTAATGATACCAGAAACGTCAGCTGCTGCTTCAGCTGGAAAAGAAATTTGAGAAATAGACAGAACTTCATTTACTCCTTGGCGAGGAGAACTTGCCATATTTGGCACATTTGAAACAGAAGCTGTCTTTGATTGAGGACGTAATTCATCTAACTTTCTTTTAATTAAGGCAAGGCTACGAATATAGGCTCTAAAAACAGTCCGGTTTTTCGCTTCTGCTGATGTGAAGTCATCTGGGTCACCCTCTTCACGAGTTTGCAAATGAGTAATGGCATTTATTGTGTTAATAATCGTTCAACGATAAACAGCCAAGCAGTGATAGTTGTTGTTACAACCACTCAACAGTTGGTGACTAGGAAATTTGTTAGTGTTTTTATTCCTTCTTTTCTCTATTCTTTTTTAAACTTTGGACTGTTGGAATTTGGATAAAAACACTAACAACAATAGGAATATTATTTCAAACGAAATTATGACACCAACAACTATCACTGAGAGGTTCACTGCACTTTTTGTTTCGCTTATTTTTTTTCGTATTCTCGCTAAATGAGAATATGCAGTGAAGTTATTCTTGAAGAGAATAACAACAACAACGCGTGACGGTGTTGTAAGACGGACGTCTGTATGTTTTTGAAATATCACTTGTTTATATTTTGTAAACAAAGGAAAAAACACTCGCGTATGCTCACTAATATTGACGGTACTCACCTTAAACAATATTATGTGTAAAATCGTAATTGATGAGGAATGATGATTGGATAGTTGATATCTTCTCGTTGATGTGATGCTGACGGAGTCAGAACGCCTTTGAAAAAAATGCAAAAAAAAACCAATTAGTTCTTCTTCTTCTTTGTTGTTGTTGAGGACTCCAATTCGATCCGGCTCGAAGGACCAATGTTTGCGGAGGCAATAAAAAGAAATGAAACCAAAAGAAAATAAAACAAAAGAATTTTAGTTTTTTCAAATAATAAATAAATTAAATCCTTTATTAAATATTGTTCTGATAAACAATATTTTACCTTAATAATGTTCACGAATATGAACGGTGGTGGACGAAAATCCAAAGAAAAAGATGTGATGTGGACGAATATCCAAAAACAAGTGATCGCTTGTTGTTGCAAAGTGGCGCGCCTGTTTGTTTATTAGTTAGAATTTGACATCAGTCACTTTGTGCGAAAGCACAAAGTTGTATTTTTGCTATTGATGTACAAATTCTAACGACAGGAAAATTTAAACTTAGTTTTAAAATATGGGAAATAATTCTTAATTAAACAACGGGCATTGTTAGATTCGGCGTCTAAAGGATCATTTGTGACCGATAAAGTGGTTAATCGCTTAGGTATTACGACCAAAAATGAAGATTTCCAAATTAGTGGTTTAAGTGACACAATAGTCACCAATGCAAACCAATCTTGTTGTATTACACTATGTACACTACTAAACCTTATTAGTCTACTTCTAACTAGGTCTCTTCCAAACTCGTACAGTAGTGAAGTTAAAGGTTTGAAACTAGCCGATACTGGTTTTGTGGTATCAGCGCATATAGATATGTTGATTGGATGCGATATACTTCCAACAATAATGCTAAATGGACTTTGGACTGTTGGAATTTGGATAAAAACACTAACAACAATAGGAATATTATTTCAAACGAAATTATGACACCAACAAAATTAGTGGTTTAAGTGACACAATAGTCACCAATGCAAACCAATCTTGTTGTATTACACTATGTACACTACTAAACCTTATTAGTCTACTTCTAACTAGGTCTCTTCCAAACTCGTACAGTAGTGAAGTTAAAGGTTTAAAACTAGCCGATCCTGGTTTTGTGGTATCAGCGCATATAGATATGTTGATTGGATGCGATATCCTTCCAACAATAATGCTAAATGGCATGAAGAAAAATATTCTAGGTAACATGATAGCACAGAATTCAATTTACGGTTGGTATATATACGGACCAATAGCATACGAAAGTGTAGCATTGGCCACAGTCAAAGTATCTTCGAAAGGTGAAGAAGACATAGAAGCATTATCACGAAAATTCGGGGAACAAGAGGAAGTCGAACGGGCTCCTATTCCCACCGTATCAAATAAGTACAGCGATTCCATAAGTAGAAATGATGATTCCATAAGTAGAAATATAATGCATAAATCATATTGAACCTAAAAAATATGAACTATTATAATTTATTAAAGCCTTATTTATAAAAAATAATGAGACATTAGAAATTATATAATCCATTAATCCTCCTACAATACAAACAAATAATGTTAATAGTTTTAAATTTAAAGGTAAAATAATAACTTCTGGAGTAGGAAAAATTAATCAACTTAATATACTACCTCCTACAATTCTTAAAATTAATAATTACTTAACCTTCGTCATTTAATATATTTAAAGAAGAAAAATTAGAATCTCCAGTTATTGTATAATAAACTGATCGAAAAGAATAACATACAGTAAAACCCGTAGAAAAAATACAAAAAAAAAGAAAATAAATTAATGTAAGGAAAAGATACTATTTCTAAAATTAGATCCTTTGAATAAAATCCAGCTAAAAATGGTATTCCACATAAAGCTAAATTTGCAACATTAAAACAAGAAGAAGTTAAAGGTATTTGTTGACGTCCGCAAGGCCATCAAGCAGTACGTGGGTACCACTATTACTATTCAAGTGAATTTATCGTTTTATTTGTGCTAAACATAAAGTGAGTATTATACGTATACTTGTGGTGTTTGTATATTTGTATGTGTTGTAGTTGTTGCTTTTGCCGGCAACGCATAATCCAAAAGCTCTAAATTCGTCTGAATTTAAACTTCACAACAGATCCTACGTCCTTGTGGGAATCTGTACATGATCCTTCGAGCCTTTTAAAACAAATTAGTGGCCTAGATTTGCCATTAAATACCATTTTCTTTCAAAAATCTTCAAAAAATGTTTTCCAACAAAATTATTTTCATTCTACATCAGTGTTGACATTTCCCTTCGTCAGCCGTCAGCTTATACTTCAGCATAAACTACGGAAAAGCCCAACACTGACATAAATAAATGAAACAAAAATAAAAAAAAACACTATTAGTTTTGCAAATCAGTATTTATTTTCCGAAAATTTAATTACAAACAATTTTTTAATTAACAAATTAACACTCATTAACACACTTATATATTTCATCACTCTTTATTTTATTACAACTTTATTGTTTACAATATTCACAGACAGACATATTGTTTTGTTTTGTTGCAATAGTGACATACGTTTAAAGAGTATCCGATACCGAGTATTCTTGTTCACATCAACACGATAGTCCAACTAGTGAACACGTAACATACGTAAACCACCAAAACCCAACAAACGTTACTAAGCGTAAAAAACGAAATTAAACGTAACGCACGTTAGTGGAAATTGCATTACATTATATTGCATTCCATTTCTATAATAAAAACAAATAAAAATATTAGCAATAAAATAAAAGTAACAGTAATAAATATAATACAAATAATACATAATAACAAATATAATAAAATAATAATAAGATTGCTCTCAAAATTTAAAAAATAAATATTTAATGAGCAAAACTCTATTAAAGCCTACTTTTTTAAATTTTGAACTTCTCTCTATTTTTATAATAAAGCAGAAAGTTACCCGAAGGCACAATAGACCCAAATAATATTACAATAAATAATAAAATTCCATAAAAAAATATATAAAAAATATACAAATAATAAAAATTAAATTAAATAAATAATAAAACAAATCAAAGAAATGGCAAAAATAATTTGTGCAAGGTTCCACTTCGACATGAAGAATTTAATGGGAGCCTGTCCTAAAATATTAGATATGTCCGAAAACGATCTTTCAGATTGGTTGATAGAAACAAAATTAGAATCATTAGATGAAGACTGGCATAATGTACGTACTGCCTATGAAAACGTCTATCTTGCCGATGACAAGGCATTCGATGATGATTTTAAAAATGTTGCGAAATTGGAGTTTGAATCCGCACGGGATCAATACCAATTAACAAAATCAAACTTAATGGAAGTTGTGAAAAAGAGGTCTCTTCCAAAGTCCACCAGTTCAGGACGAGAAGACCAAACAAATCCTTCACTTTTTCATAGTTCGGCCATGTATCCCCCAACTGCCACTTTTGACATGTCAGAAGTGTGTATTAAAGTTCATCCATGTGATACAAAAGACTTCGACGGAAGCTATGAAGAATGGCCAACCTTTAGGGACATGTTTATGCCCATATATGGCTCCAGTACAAAAATTATATCACCTAAAAAATAAAACTAAAGGTGAAGCTGGCAGGATCGTAGACAGATTCTCATTGTCAGATTTAAACTTTTCATTAGCATGGGACGCACTAAAGAAACGCTACGAAAACAAGCGAGTTTTGGTAGACAACCAATTGCGAATTTTATTCGAAATAGCGCCCGCAAAAAACGAAAATAACGCAGACATAAAAAGGATCTAATTAACAATCAATGATTGTCTCGCAATTTTGAAAGCACACGACATCAGTGTGGGCGAGTGGGATCCAATTTTGATATACCTTTGTTCGACAAAACTTCCAATAGAAACGTTGACGTTATGGGAACAGTCACTTGAGTCACATGCGGACTTGCCAAAGTGGTCTCAAATGGAAAAATTCTTGATTAACAGACAACAAGTGTTAGAACGAATTAGTCGTATAAAAACACAGAACGCTCCAACATCTTCACGATACAGCTTCGGACCTCAATATAATACGAACACAAATTCAAATAGATGTATTCTATGTACAAAAAATCATATACTTCGAAACTGTCCCAGATTTAATAATATGTTCGCTAGTCAGCAAATCGAAGTTGCAAAAGAAAAACGTTTATGCAACAATTGTCTTGCAAGCGGACACACAAGCCAAGAATGTGTCAGTATGTATAGATGTATGCAATGCAATGCATCATACGAAACTGCATCTAACAAACACTTCGCGCATGAAAACAATTACACTCGATCCCGAACCGAACCACATTTCACCACTGACGACTCACCCAATGAATTGCCATGCTCGTCAAGGGCAGTGTCTGGTACAAACGTTCAGACACTAGCTACAATTAGTAACGGTGACGTTATGTTACCGACGGCCTCGGTACAAATTATGCACTCCGGACAAAGGTTCACATTACGGGCGTTGTTAGATTCGGCGTCTAAAGGATCATTTGTGACCGATAAAGTGGTTAATCGCTTAGGTATTACGAGCAAAAATGAAGATTTCCAAATTAGTGGTTTAAGTGACACAATAGTCACCAATGCAAACCAATCTTGTTGTATTACACTATGTACACTACTAAACCTTATTAGTCTACTTCTAACTAGGTCTCTTCCAAACTCGTACAGTAGTGAAGTTAAAGGTTTAAAACTAGCCGATCCTGGTTTTGTGGTATCAGCGCATATAGATATGT
>NW_026875927.1:0-18301 GCF_032173495.1 Musca vetustissima | reverse complement strand
CATACTTAACGGATAGATCTAGGTAGATTCACATGTAGATAAATATCACATATTTTATTTCATCCAATTTCATGTTAATAGTCCTGTTTAATATACCCATAGTGGTGAAGGGTATCATATAGTCGGCCCCGTACGACTTTACTGGTTTCCCTACTGGTTTTCTCTCTCTATTTTGGGTGTTGAAAATAAATTCACTTTTGTTTTTGGGTCTCTGGTTTAATGAATTCATGCAATGCA
Source organism: Musca vetustissima (assembly GCF_032173495.1). Classification (NCBI taxonomy): domain Eukaryota; kingdom Metazoa; phylum Arthropoda; class Insecta; order Diptera; family Muscidae; genus Musca; species Musca vetustissima. Next base: position 18,064 of record NW_026875927.1, on the reverse strand, counting down.
ATACCACAACGAGGCAGTAGCAGCAGCAACAACAACAAAATAAACACCACAAACTAATTAAAAAGTGAAAATTTTTTGTAATAGAATAAAAAAATATATATTTGTCGATTTGCAGAATGTGGCAAAAAAATTATACACATTTAGGTGTTTTAATTAGAGGCTAAAAACTAAAATCAAACGGGACTTTTTTTGTTGTTGTTTTCGGAAAATGTTGCAACAATTTATATATTAATGAAAGTATTCCATTTTTCTATGGTCAGCAATGTCTTATTAAAATAAATATTTAAATCTTGTGATTGATAGAAATGTTTTAAAAGTTTAAATATTTAAAAAAACCTCGCTTAAAATGGCCTTTAAAAATATTCTAAAAACAGTAAGGAAAGTAGTAAAGTCGGACTGGGGTAATCGGCCCAGTCCGACCATTTTGGGTACATTGTACATATGTATCCTAACAATTGTATATCTATGTTCCCTCTTTCTCCAACCTATCCTAACTTTAATTTCATTCGAGCAGATTTAGAGCCGTCTGCGTAACATGGGGAAAATTTATGGAAAACGATTTATAGTAAAATTGATACATCCTACTCGGTACGCGGCGTTGTTATAAATATAATCTATATGTGGCACACGTAATTATGGCCTTAATTCTGTAGCCTGTGCAAAATTTCATGCAAATCGAAAGATGTATAGGGACTTTGGTGCACCATTAACATAAGATCGGACGAAACTATATATGGGAGCTATATCTAAATCTGAACCGATTTCCACGAAACTTAGCACACATCATTCTAGACTTAATTTATCACGCTATGCCAAATTTCGAGCAAATCGAAAGATATTAAGGGGATTTGGTACACCATCTACCTTAAATCGGACGAAAATATATATGGGAGCTATATCTAAATCTGAAGCGATTTTTACGAAACTTTGCACACATCATTCTATACCTCATTCATTACGCTGTGCCAAATTTCGTGCAAATCGAATGATATTAAGAGACTTTGGTACACCATTTACCTTAAATCGGACGAAAATATATATGGGAGCTATATCTAAATCTGAAGCGATTTTTACGAAACTTAGCACACATCATTCTATACCTCATTCATTACGCTGTGCCAAATTTCGTGCAAATCGAATGATATTAAGGGACTTTGGTACACCATTTACCTTAAATCGGACGAAAATATATATGGGAGCTATATCTAAATCTGAACCGATTTTCACGAAACTTAGCACACATCATTATATGCTTAATTCATTACGCTGTGCCCAATTTCGTGCAAATCGAATGATATTAAGGGACTTTGATACACCATTTACATTAAATCGGACGAAAATATATATGGGAGCTATATGCAAATCTGAACCGATTTTCCCCAATTTCAATAGGGTTCGTCCTTGGGCCAAATAAGTGACTTGTGCCAAATTTCATCAAATTCGGATAATAAATGCGTCCTGCACTTTGTTTACAATTTAACATGGACAGACGGACGGACAGACGGACATGCATAAATCGACTCAGAAAGTGATTTTATGCATATTCTCAAAAGTAACCATAGGTCTATCTCGATTATTTTTGCCTGTTATAAACATATGCACAAAGACATAATACCCTGTACCACAGTGTGGTGAAGGATATAAACATCCACGCTTCATATGGTCCTCTAAAAATATATTCTTAGAAACATCCACGCTTCATATGACCCTCCCAAAAATCCGCGAATTATATAGGCCTCCAAAAAATAATCTTTATATAATCCGCGCGTTTTATAGAGCTTTCACAAATTAATCTAAAAAAATCCACGTCATATATAGGCCTCCAAAAATTAATCTTAAAAAATCCAGGACTTATATCCGCTTCCAAAATTTAATTATTAAAAAAATCGACGACTTATATAGGCCTCCTAAAATAAAGTTTTTAAAAATCCAACCCCTATACAGGCCTCCAAAATTTACTTACTTAGCTGGCTTGTTACAGAACGGTTGTTCCATAAGCCGAGCTTAAAAAAGATTTCCAAGCGCGTCGGTCTTGTGCTCAAGTCCACCAATTTGGAAGACCGCGTTCCAAGATTTCATTTTCTACTTGGTCTTTCCATCTAATTCGTGGCCTTCCCCTTCTACGGGAACCATCAGTAGGCTCGCTTTTATATGCCTTTTGCGCTGGGGCATTCTCGTTCATTCGCACAACATGGCATAGCCAACGTAGTCGCTGAAGCTCTATACGACTATGTCCATGTCCGCGTATAAATTGTAAAGCTCGTGGTTCATTCGACGCCGATATTCACCGTCGACGCAGATCGGCCGTAGATCTTTCGGAGAATGTTTCTTTCAAACACCCAAGAGCTGCCTCATCTGCTTGCGCAAGTACCCATTCTTCAGATCCATATAACAGCACGGATAGTATCAGCATCTTGTAAAGTGTGAGTTTGGTCTGGCGGGAGGTGGCCTTGTTTCTAAACTGCTTACTTAGACCATAGTAGCAACGGTTGGCCATCACTATCCTTCTCCGAAATTCAAAACTGATGTCATTCGTTTTATTTATGGCGGTACCAAGGTATATAAAATCTTTGACTACCTCGAAGTTGTAGTTCTCAAGTTCCACAGTTGCTCCGAGTCTATTGGACGTCTGGCCCGTTGATACCATCAGCTTGGTCTTCTCGCCGTTTACTGCCAGACCCACATTGGCAGACTCCTTCTCAATTCGTTCAAAGGTGGCTGTTACCGCTCGCAATGTTCGACCCATTATGTCGATGTTGTCGGCGTTCGGTATTAAAGGGCTCCGAGAGGTGCTTTCCGACTTTAACTGCTGATCTTGTGCCTGTTAAAGTTTTCCTGCATATCCGAATTAATTTTGCAGGAATGCCAAACGCAGGTATGACTTTATACACCTCTGAACGGATAGGGCTGTCGAATGCGGCTTTATAGTCGACGAATAGGTGGAATGTGTCGATGTGTTTTTCGTGGGTTTTTCCAGGATTTGGCAGAGTGCAAATCTTGTCAATGGTGGATTTGCCAGGTCTGAAGCCGCATTGATATATTCCAATAATGACATTGACCATTGGCTGCAGTCGTTCACACAGTACGCTGGATAGCACTTTATATGCGATGGGAAGGAGACTTATTCCTCTATAGTTGGCACATTTCGTCTTGTCTCCTTTTTTGTGCACGGGATACAGGATGCTGAGGTTCCAATCATTGGGCATGCATTCTTCTAGTCAAATTGTACTAATCAGCTGGTGCATGCTCCTTACTAGCATCAGACCACCGGTCTTGAATAGCTCGGCTTGTAACCTATCGGCACCTACTGCTTTATTGTTCTTGAGCCGATTAATTGCTTTTATGACTTCATCTTGTCTAGGTGGTATACACTCTATACCGTCATCTATTATTGGTTCTGGGTTATCCACTTCACTGCTACTATTTGATACCAGAAATGTTTCAAAATGCTACTTCCAGATCCTCAACACGCTGTCTGTATCTATAACCAGGTTTCCTTCTTTATCTCTACAAGAGGATGTGCCTGCACTAAAAACTTCGGTTTGGTGTTTTACCCGTTGGTAGAATTTTCGGACTTCATTCTGACTCCTGTACATCTCGATTTGCTCACGCTCACGTTTTTCTTGTTCTTTCTTCTTTTTTTCTGAAAACACGTTTCTCCTCTCTCCTTTTCTCCCGATAGTTCTCCATCGCATTACGTAGTGCTACTGTCCACAGGGTTTCCCCATACGCTGCATTTTTCACATCAGTAGCATTACGACACCCCTGATAGTACCATGGGCCTCTTGATGGTGGTCTTGGTACCCAAGTGTTGCTTTTGGCGCAGTTTGTAGGGAGTGGGTAATTCTCTGTCACTGTGCTTCTATATTATTAACGGCACAAGGGGTGCTGTCGTCAAGCAGGTGGGTAAGTTGAGCGAAGTAGGTTTCTGCTATCTGTTGTGTTTGCAGCTTTTCGACGTCAAATTTTCGTGTTACATTAGATCGCACCATTGCTGCTACATTAAGACGGGTGCGTACCTTGCCTGCCACAAGGTAATGGTCCGAATCGATATTCGCTCCCCGGATCGATCGGACGTCTAGAACACTGGATGAATGCCTTCCGTCTATCACAACATGATCAGTTTGATTTATCGTTGTTCGATCGGGAGAAATCCAAGTGGCCTTGTGTATATCGAGATGATTGAATGTGGTGCTGCTAACTGCCATGTTTTTTGCTGCCGCGACAACCTCAGACAACGGCATGAGGTTGATTTGTCATACCGTTGTCTGATGTTTATTCATGGAGTCTGAATTTTCCGACGTTGGGGCCAAAGATATTTTCCCTTCCGATTTTTGCATTTAAATCTCCTAGCAGAATTTTAATGTCATGGGCAGGCCAACGATCATACGCTGTTTCTAGGCGCTCGTAAAATATGTTTTTGGTCTGTTCATCTTTATCTTCGGTCGGAGCATGTGCGCAAATGAGACTGATGTAGAAGAACTTCGCTTTTATACGGATTATAGCAATTCGGCCATCTACTGGAGTGAATCTGGAGACGAGGTCTTTTATTCTCCTATTAATCATAAATCCGCAGCCAAATTCATGTCTCGTTTCATGGCAGCTACAGGGCGTAATGATCTGCTTTACTTACGCCAGTCCCTTTCCATCGCATTTCCTGTAAGGCAATAATATCGGCTTTGTACTTCTTGAGTACATCCGCCAAAGCCAACACTGCACCTGTTCTGTACAACGTGCGCACATTCCAAATGCAGATTCGCAGATCGCGGTCCATTCTACGTTTGCGGGGGTCGTCAACATTAGGGGGGTTTGTTTTTCTTTTTCTTTGCTTCTTCATAGTAGGTTGGGTTTTCCGAGAGTGGACAACTAACCCGACGCCTCAACCCATTTTTTATAGTTCGTATGGGTGAACTCGCGGCACATATGAGCTCACTATTTCATCGGGTGATGTAAAAATGCTCCCCAGGTGGCACCACGGGGAGGTCAGTGTCCACAATTGAGATGAAGAAGGGACCATGATAAGCCCGGACTTCGCCATGTTAAAGCCAATCAGAGCCGTTGCTTGGACCTTTTTTTTAAAAAATCCACGCCTATTACTGTCCACAATGTTTTTATTTTATGCATGCCTTTATAAAAATACTCTTTAGAAAGTCCACCGCTCTCTCAAGTGTCCTTATAACCAATTACATTATTCAGACCATCAAATCATTTCAAACACTTCTAAACTATTTTAATTTTTTCTTCCAATCAATCAATACATTTCGAAGCTATGTGGAGAAAAAAATCGAATTTTTCCCCAAAAAAAGTCCTGCCAACAAACTCCAAACTAACCTCTAACCAATGAAACCGGCAATCGTTGCCGGCCGCCATCATCAAGATAACAAAGTCGTCGAAAACACTCCATCACAGCAATCAGGATGCACAATCGGTATCAACAACGGTACTTCAACAGTAGTAACTGAATCCAGAATGTTTTGGAAATAGAAAGAGAGAAAAAAAAACAAAAAATCTCTGAAAATTTAGAGGAACGAGTTCAGGACTGCTACTTAAAGCCGAACACCCTTGGCTGCATGGCTTTGCTGCTTACGAAAATGTGCTCTCCTAGATGGGTATGTCTGTGTGTGTCTCTTTTTGGACAGAATTCTATTTTTTTAAATACGTTTTGTAATTTATTCTGCGGCTAAAACTTTAATTGAGTTTTAAACCATTTTCGTAGCGAAATCGGAAACAAACCGAGACAAAAAAATGTTTGCCACCAAAACCTTGTTCCGCTTGCACTTCAGGCTTCCCTATATCTTTCTCCCCAAAAAAAACACGAGATAGAATTTCATTTTGTTTTGGATTTGGTTCCTAACCACTTCGTTGGCTAGAGGTGAAGAGGATGGGGAGGCTTAGGCTGTGTGCAAGGGGAAAAACAGTGGCTAAAGATAGCTGCTAACGAGATATGGCCAGAGAAGGAAACCGGAAATAGGAAATGAAGGGAAACAGTTGTTAGCCCTCGTTCTTTTTTTTTGTTCGTTCGTTGCATCGTAATTGTTGGTGTTGCTCCGCTTCTGCTGCCACTTCTGTTTGGTTTTGCAAATGAATTCGATTTTTTCGATTTGTTGTTGTTGTTGGTTTTTTTTCTGTAAAGTAGAAATGCATTTTAATTGCTGAAGTTTTTACATTACAAAATTTCATTTTATAAAACTTAGATGCTTGGTAAAGGGGAGGGGTGAAAGAGAGAGTACATGGGTGGGTGGCTTGCTGCCTAGTTGACTGCTAAAGTGCTTAGGGTGTACGATATATTCCAACAAACGAGAAATCAATGAATGAGTGAATGAATGAATAAATAAATTCAAATGAATTTCAATTCGGATACTTAAAAAGGTATTGACTTGGGTGTTTGTTTTAGTTTGTTGCTGCCGCTGCTGCGTGCCGTTTCTCTGGGTTTTCAACGAATTCAAATAAAACTGCTCGCTTTTTAGTTGGAATATTATTTGAAGAGCAAGAGAGGGGGAGGGAGAGATGGAGAAATTTTAATAGTGCCAAATTATATTGACTTAAATTTCATGAAAAAAAAAATTTTAAAAAAAACTTTATATATTAACTAAAATACGAAGAGTAAAATGAGATCATACTGTTAAAAATGGCATTAAAAATTAATTACATATCTCCTTTAGAAGTAGGTCGTAGAATAATTATTGCAATTTTGTTGTCACTATTTAATAAATACAATTTTTATAAATTGAAAGCCTTATTATTAAAGGAATATCTAAAATACTATTAGAACTTTGAAGGGTATAATGGTGCGTATTATGTACAACACAACGTATACGTCACCGATACCAACATCAAAGGCAGGAATTCACTCACAATCAATGATTCTCAAAATAGTAAAAATTTATCCTGACTTTGAAATACTTTTGTTAAACAGAAAGTGTAGACCGATGCGTTTAGGTGATGCCTCCTAGGAGATTTATATCTACTCAAAAATGTTGACAGTATGTGTGGGAGATACTACAAAGATTGGAACGTTAAGCCCAATTTTCAAACAGTATACAGTCGTGGTTAATATTTATTATAAATTTTGATTCAAATTGAATAATCCGATCACATGAAATTATAAATTTAATTTTAAGCAACATTATGAACAATAATAAATGAATATGGAAGCTATAATGCCACTATAATGACTTGAGCCAAAGTTCGTCCCATCCGGATAATAAATGTGATCTGCTATTGTTTACATAATGAAGATAGTTGCCTTCTACAGGCTGCATACAAATGTAAACCGAGATATTAACACATACATTAGTGTGGTGTAGGATATGCACGTGAACCTATTTCATAGATTTCGTAGATTTCAAAATACCGTAAATGTGCTGAGACTTTTATATGGGATCTATGACAAAACAAAGACCTGGAAAATATTATGCTAATATATTTTTATCGTCTAATAACCAGTAAAAAGCAAGCAAGTAAAATTAGCGGGATCACTATATGAATAATATGCCATAAGTAGAACCTATATAGAAAAAGGTCGTTGCTGTCCCATATACATAAAATCGAAGGAAAATATATATGGGAATCATATCTAAATCTGAATCGATATTCACCATTAGGGTTCGTCCTTGGGCCAAATAAGTGGGCTGTGCCAAATTTCATTCTATTCTATTTTAATATTTCCATTTTAACCGAAATATCTCTAACGTAGCATTCCGGGTTTTTGGAGGCTGGCATATATATCTATGCAGAATATTATCAATATTGATCCATAGCTCTCATATACAGATCCCACACCATTTTCGTTTTTTTCTTTAATTTTCGCGGCATTTTTAACCGTTTGGGCTGTTTGTTGAAATTAAATGGTTGAACATCATCTATACAGATCATTTAAAATCTGATGTTTTCGACACAGCATTCTTGCTATTTTGAGATTTTAGCTTCATACATCCAAAATAATTGTGGTCCATATTTGTTTAAAAATTATTATGGACAGACGAACGGATTAACACATATGTATAGCTCGGCTCGCTAGTCACATAACTAGGTACAGTATTTTTCGGTTAATTGACCCTACGGTTAATTGGTTTCCACGCTTAATTGAACCACATGATGGGTCAAAAATATTTCATTTCATAGTAAGCGGGTTCGGATAATTGGTTCCTCGGTTAATTGAACAAAAATTTGTGCAAATTTTGATGTGCAATTAACCGAAAAATACTGTATTATTTTTGAAGACCTATTTTATTTCCTACAGAATACTCAAATGAGAAAAAAAAACCCATATTGAACTCTTTTAGTTTTTATACCCTACACAACTATGTTGTCAGGGTATTATAGCTTTGTGCAGCCCCAAAAGTTTGTAACGCCGCGAATTATTGGTCGTAGACCCACCTTTAAGTATACCGATCGTCATATCTCGACTAGCTGAGTCGATCTAGACATGTGTGTCCGTCCGTCCGTCCGTCTGTCCATTATAATTTGTAAACACGATACAGGCCACAGTTATGGACCAATCTTCACGAAATTTTGAATGTAGGATGGGTTCTGGCCAATGAAGACCCCTATTGTTTTTGGGAAAGATCGGTTAATATTTAGGGGATGAAATGTACCAAATACTAAATTTTTGTCGGTTTTTCTGGTGGCTCCAGAGGCCGCAATATTGGCTCGAACATCTTCAAATTTTGCATGGAGAAGGGGATCGGGCCAAAGAATAAGCATGTCTGTTTTCATAAAGATCGGTCAATATTTAGCGGGTCAAATTGACCCTGACTTTTGTGTGAAAAATGACAAAATTTGTATTCTATAGCGTATATATTTGTTCCTGATGGACATAGACCCGAGAAGTTGATTTTATATCCAAGAGGAGTGGTTGACCTTTAACTTAATACCAATTATATTGTTGTATGTGCTCGGATGTGGGAGTTACACCCAAATATTTACAGGTATCTCCGTATACGTATATTATTTAGTAACCCATTACCATACTGGAGAGCGGAAATATAGCGCTGATCGCTTTGAAATGTTCCATGAGGTTCCAGTTATGGTCAATGACAACGCCTATAATTTTCGGTGATGATCAGATTATATTTTTGGAATGAAGTGGACCGAAAACTTATTTTTTGTGTTATTTTCGAGTCGATCTATAGACCACAAATGAAAGCCGAAGGAATCTGGAATCTGGACAATAGCTGTACTTAATACTCGAAGTATTCGCAAAATATGTCACTGTTTACCACTAATCGGGCAAGAGGGTGCAAATATCACGAATTATTGCCCAGGCTCGGAATAAACATCCGCAAAAAATTTGAGTTCCGTGGTAGTTGTGTAGGGTATCGTATGGTCGGCCCCGTCCGACTATACTGCTCCGCTCACTGGTTAAATGTTCCATTTAAACACAAAATGAGTAATGAAACCGATTCGATTCCCCATTTCAGACAAGGCAAACATACCCTACACAACTATGCTGTCAGGGTATTATAGCTTTGTGCAGCACCAAGAGTTTGTAACGCCGCGAAATAATGCTCCTAGACACACCTTTAAGTATACCGATCGTCATATCACGAACAGCTAAGTCGATCTAGACATGTGTGTCCGTCTTTCCATTATAATTTGAATCACGATACAGAACAATGTTATTGACCAATCGTCACGAAATTTTGCATGTAGTATGGGTTCTGGCCAATGATCGATTAATATATGGGGGATGAAATGGACAAAAAACTTTATTTTTGTATGTTTTGTATTGTATGTTCTGGTCACTCTAGAGACCACAATTATGACTCAAACATTTAATATCATTTAACACAGAAAAATGGGTGTGAACATAGAATTAGGATGACTGTTTTGATGAAGATTGGTCAATATTCAGCGAGCATAGACCCGAGAATTCCAAATTATATCCAAGATGAATGTTTGACCTTTAAATTAATACCAATTTTGTTGTTGTATGTACTTGGATGTGGGAATAATACCTTTACTGGGGTCTACCTAATCTAATATTGTTTGGTATTACCATTCCCACGCGTTGATGGCTAGGGAATTTTGCCTTAAGTTCCGTTTATGGTCAAAAACGACGTATATAATTTTTGGATGATAAACTGATATTTTGTCAATGAAATGAACCGAAAACTTAATTTTTGTCTTCTTTTGAAGTCGCTCTATAGATCACAATTATAAGCCGAACATCACAGGAATGTTTTGCTAATGATCAGTCAATATTCAGAGGGTCAAATCAACCAAGACGTTTCTATGTAAAGTAGAAGTTAAGGCGTAAATTTTCACCCTGGTAAAACAAAGTTCGGAAAATATGTCCGGTTAGGAAAGAGGAGCTGTTTGACTGTAAACGGTCAAAGAATGCCTAAGCTCGGAAAATAAATTCGCAGAAAGTATGTGTTCCGTGGTAGATGTGTAGGGTATCATATGGTCGGCAGCGCCCGACTATACTGCTCCATTCACTGGTTCCAACATACGAGAGTACTGCCGATTCATTATTTGCTTGGCCGCTACAAAACAAGAATTCGTAGCGTTAGAGTTGCACTGGTACAGAAAGCCACTGTGAATACTATGGGAGCTATTCCAAAAGATTGACTAATATTTTTAAGGGGGATTTAGCACCCAGTTACGTGGACTAATTTTCGTAGAAAGAATTGCCACCAAATGATGGGGGCTAATACATAAACTTAAATCTGTGTTGATAATATTTCGTGGAAATGGGGGCTATACATAAACTTAAATCTGTGTTGATAATATTTCGTGGAAATTGGAGCCAAATCGACAAGAACGATAATGATAATTATTGGTAAGATTTGTTCGTGGAATGAACACCCTAAATATCAAATAACAGCCAATTCGGATGTTAAAAACGTCCAAAATACACATAATAATTCACCCTAAAATCGATTTTCATGAAGCTTTACACACATCCTTCTAGACTAAATTCAGTACGCTATGCCGAATTTCATGCAAATCGAGAGATATATAGGAACTTTGGTACCCCATTTACTTTAAATAGGATGAGAATGTATATGGGATCTATATCTAAATCTGAACTGATTTTCAGGAAACCTTACACACATCATTCTGGACTCCATTCAGTACGCTATGACAAATTTCGTGCAAATCGGAATATTTATAGGGGCCTTGGTACATAATTTACATTAAATCGGACGAAAATATATATGAGAGCTATATCTAAATCTGAACCAACTTTTCCCAATTCAATAGGGTTCGTCCTTGGGCCAAATTTCATCCAATTCGGATCACAAATGCGACCTGTACTTCGTGTACAATTTAACACCAACAGACAGACGGACATGCATAAATCGACTCAGAAAGTGATTCTATCCATATTCTCAAAAGGAACCATGTGTCTACATCGTTTCCTTTTGCCTGTTACAAACACAGTGTGGTGAAGGGTATAAAAATCCAATATTATATTGACCGCTAAAAAAAACATATTTTTAAGAATTTATTTTCAGAGTAAAGGTAAAGGACTGTAAAGAACCTCAAAAATATTACTTAAATATCAATTTTGAAAGGTATTTGAAAATATATTCTCTAAAAATCGGTATTTGTATTGGTCCATTAATAATATATTCCTTAAAAAATGTACTCTTAAGATGCTTTGCAAAAAATAAAGTTCAAAATATATGATTTTCCTGTTTATTTAAAAAACCCTTTTGAAGAGAATCTTCTGCTCATCTCTGAAGAAGACCTCCATTTATTCTATAAAAATACATGGATGCACTTCTATAAGAAACCTTTTTAATTCTTCTCTTTAATACATCCTGCTTTGCTATATGAATCTAATCTATTAACGTACTGTCCTTTTTCAAATATGTCTTCCGTAAAGTCCTCCAGCTCTTTTATAATGGAATAGACAACCATATATTTCATGAATAAATAAACTCATACACAAAGAAAATCTATTGATTTTCAATTGAAACGAATTATAGTTCTTCTACAATAATTATGTTCTAGGGTTATTAATAATATATAATAAGGGAGCGTATACATAACGACACTAGTTATACGCACCAATGTACAATAAGCATATTTTCTAGACGAGTTAGGGACTTTAATAAAATAATTATTTAACATTTTCTGCGTAATTTCAAAAAAATTTATAATATTTTTTATTCAAGAATTAACTATTTTTCATTTTCTTCCCTTTATCAATTTAACTTCAATATTACAAAACAAACTAACTATGCTAATTTATTTAAGTAACTTCTGGTTAATAGTCTAAATGTCACATTTTTAAATATTGATGTAAATACTGGCGGCAAACAAGCCTTCATCTGTGAATCCTCCATTCTCCATCACCCATAGCTTTCAAAGTGGAAATAATAATTTCCACAAACAAAACTAAAGAATATTTTAAACAAAATTTCCAAAGAAAAACAGAAAAACAGTTTGCAGACAAAGACAAAGAACGAAAGAGAAGAACACTCTTCACAGAAGTCTTCAAAACTTGTTCGTTTCTTCTTTTTCTGGTTTTTTGTTGTTGCTTTGGCTTCATAAATAAAAACCTCGGCCCAATAAAATGCTCATAAATTTATTTATGAGACATAAGACTATTAACTATAAACAAAAAAAACAAAGTATTAAAACAAAAAGTGAAACGAAAACTGTCCAGGCACACACACACAGACCAAGGCACAAAAAATATTGTAGCCTCAGACACTAAAGGCATAAAAATAAAAACTTCTAAAAGAAAACAAACAAATCAGGCAATGAAACGGCAGCAGTTTCGAGAAAAAAAAACTTGATTGCCTTGTCCCAAAAACGCGAGGCCTATATAAGGCGTGGATTTTTTAAAGATTCATTTCTCGAGGCCTAGATGAGGCGTGGATATTTTAAAGATTCATTTCTCGAGGCCTATATAAGGCGTGGATTTTTAAAGAATATTTTTCGAGACGGAGACCTTAGGCGTGATTTTTAAAGAATATTTTTCGAGGCCTATAGATGGCGTGGATTTTTTAAAGAATATTTTTTCGAGGCCTATATAAGGCGTTTTTAAAGATTTTTTTCGAAAGAATATTTTTTCGAGGCCTATATAAGCCTATATAAGGCGTGGATTTTTAAAAGAATATTTTTTCGAGGCCTATATAAGGCGTGGATTTTTTAAAGAATATTTTTTCGAGGCCTATATAAGGCGTGGATTTTTTAAAGAATATTTTTTCGAGGCCTATATAAGGCGTGGATTTTTTAAAGAATATTTTTTCGAGGCCTATATAAGGCGTGGATTTTTAAAAGAATATTTTTTCGAGGCCTATATAAGGCGTGGATTTTTAAAAGAATATTTTTTCGAGGCCTATATAAGGCGTGGATTTTTAAAAGAATATTTTTTCGAGGCCTATATAAGGCGTGGATTTTTTAAAGAATATTTTTTTTAAAGAATATTTTTTCGAGGCCTATATAAGGCGTGGATTTTTAAAAGAATAATTTTTCGAGGCCTATATAAGGCGTGGATTTTTAAAAGAATAATTTTTCGAGGCCTATATAAGGCGTGGATTTTTAAAATAATATTTTTTCGAGGCCTATATAAGGCGTGGATTTTTAAAAGAATATTTTTTCGAGGCCTATATAAGGCGTGGATTTTTAAAAGAATATTTTTTCGAGGCCTATATAAGGCGTGGATTTTTTAAAGAATATTTTTTCGAGGCCTATATAAGGCGTGGATTTTTTAAAGAATATTTTTTCGAGGCCTATATAAGGCGTGGATTTTTAAAAGAATATTTTTTCGAGGCCTATATAAGGCGTGGATTTTTAAAAGAATATTTTTTCGAGGCCTATATAAGGCGTGGATTTTTTAAAGAATATTTTTTCGAGGCCTATATAAGGCGTGGATTTTTTAAAGAATATTTTTTCGAGGCCTATATAAGGCGTGGATTTTTTAAAGAATATTTTTTCGAGGCCTATATAAGGCGTGGATTTTTTAAAGAATATTTTTTCGAGGCCTATATAAGGCGTGGATTTTTTAAAGAATAAAAGAATTTATTTTTTCGAGGCCTATAGAAGGCGTGGATTTTTTAAAGAATATTTTTTCGAGGCCTATATAAGGCGTGGATTTTCTAAAGAATATTTTTTCGAGGCCTATAGAAGGCGTGGATTTTTAAAGAATATTTTTCGAGGCCTATAGATGGCGTGGATTTTTTAAAGATTTATTTTTCGAGGCCTATATAAGGCGTGGATTTTTTAAAGTTTACTTCTGTAGAGGCCTATATAAGGCGTGGATTTTTTAAAGATTTATTTTTCGAGGCCTATATAAGGCGTGGATTTTTTAAAGATTTATTTTTCGAGGCCTATATAAGGCGTGGATTTTTTAAAGATTCATTTTGCGAGGCCTATATAAGGCGTGGATTTTTTAAAGATTTATTTTTCAAGGCCTATATAAGGCGTGGATTTTTTAAAGATTTATTTTTCAAGGCCTATATAAGGCGTGGATTTTTTAAAGATTTATTTTTCGAGGCCTATATAAGGCGTGGATTTTTTAAAGATTTATTTTTCGAGGCCTATATAAGGCGTGGATTTTTTAAAGATTTATTTTTCGAGGCCTATATAAGGCGTGGATTTTTTAAAGATTTATTTTTCGAGGCCTATATAAGGCGTGGATTTTTTAAAGATTTATTTTTCGAGGCCTATATAGGAAGCGTAAAATAGTTAATACTCTCTCGCATACAAAGGAAATCCTCACAAACACACACATATGCGCAGCCATACACCGACTTCAGAATTCTTTCCAAGTAAACAAAGTCAATAAAATGCATATGGCATGAACAAGAGCTATTCGCATAATACCATCAACAAAAACAACAACAATAGCAACAACATCGTAATGGTGAAAATGCAATTCGCGCTAGCACATGTTTTCTTTTATAATTATATGGGTGTATGTGTGTGTGCGAATACAATACAAAGGAGAAAATATCTTTTCTAGCGGCCAAAAACCCGGTATTTGTAAAGGTAGGGAGCGGAATTTTTCTGTTGTGCACAACATGCAAATGTGTGAGTTGAGCAGTTAAAGCGAACAAAAGAAACCAATTTTTGTTGGCAGGATTGTTTGTTTGTTGTATGAAATGCATTTGTGTGCGAGCAGAACATGAAAATAACAACAACAGCGGCACATAGAACTGGCAAGCGGTGACGTTCAATGGATTTTTTAAATTGGTGGAAGACAGTGGGACAAATATGGCCCTTGAAAAATTAATCTTTAATAAATCCACGCCTCAGTTGGCCCTTGAAAAATATTCTTTAATAAATCCACGCCTCAGTTGGCTCTTGAAAAATATTCTTTAATAAATCCACGCCTCAGTTGGCCCTTGAAAAATATTCTTTAATAAATCCACGCCTCAGTTGGCCCTTGAAAAATATTCTTTAATAAATCCACGCCTCAGTTGGCCCTTGAAAAATATTCTTTAATAAATCCACGCCTCAGTTGGCCCTTGAAAAATATTCTTTAATAAATCCACGCCTCAGTTGGCCCTTGAAAAATATTCTTTAATAAATCCACGCCTCAGTTGGCCCTTGAAAAATATTCTTTAATAAATCCACGCCTCAGTTGGCCCTTGAAAAATATTCTTTAATAAATCCACGCCTCAGTTGGCCCTTGAAAAATATTCTTTAATAAATCCACGCCTCAGTTGGCCCTTGATAAATATTCTTAATAAATCCACGCCTCAGTTGGCCCTTGAAAAATATTCTTTAATAAATCCACACCTCAGTTGGCCCTTGAAAAATATTCTTTAATAAATCCACGCCTCAGTTGGCCCTTGAAAAATATTCTTTAATAAATCCACGCCTCAGTTGGCCCTTGAAAAATATTCTTTAATAAATCCACGCCTCAGTTGGCCCTTGAAAAATATTCTTTAATAAATCCACGCCTCAGTTGGCCCTTGAAAAATATTCTTTAATAAATCCACGCCTCAGTTGGCCCTTGAAAAATATTCTTTAATAAATCCACGCCTCAGTTGGCCCTTGAAAAATATTCTTTAATAAATCCACGCCTCAGTTGGCCCTTGAAAAATATTCTTTAATAAATCCACGCCTCAGTTGGCCCTTGAAAAATATTCTTTAATAAATCCACGCCTCAGTTGGCCCTTGAAAAATATTCTTTAATAAATCCACGCCTCAGTTGGCCCTTGAAAAATATTCTTTAATAAATCCACGCCTCAGTTGGCCCTTGAAAAATATTCTTTAATAAATCCACGCCTCAGTTGGCCCTTGAAAAATATTCTTTAATAAATCCACGCCTCAGTTGGCCCTTGAAAAATATTCTTTAATAAATCCACGCCTCAGTTGGCCCTTGAAAAATATTCTTTAATAAATCCACGCCTCAGTTGGCCCTTGAAAAATATTCTTTAATAAATCCACGCCTCAGTTGGCCCTTGAAAAATATTCTTTAATAAATCCACGCCTCAGTTGGCCCTTGAAAAATATTCTTTAATAAATCCACGCCTCAGTTGGCCCTTGAAAAATATTCTTTAATAAATCCACGCCTCAGTTGGCCCTTGAAAAATATTCTTTAATAAATCCACGCCTCAGTTGGCCCTTGAAAAATATTCTTTAATAAATCCACGCCTCAGTTGGCCCTTGAAAAATATTCTTTAATAAATCCACGCCTCAGTTGGCCCTTGAAAAATATTCTTTAATAAATCCACGCCTCAGTTGGCCCTTGAAAAATATTCTTTAATAAATCCACGCCTCAGTTGGCCCTTGAAAAATATTCTTTAATAAATCCACGCCTCAGTTGGCCCTTGAAAAATATTCTTTAATAAATCCACGCCTCAGTTGGCCCTTGAAAAATATTCTTTAATAAATCCACGCCTCAGTTGGCCCTTGAAAAATATTCTTTAATAAATCCA
Organism: Musca vetustissima; assembly: GCF_032173495.1. Taxonomy (NCBI): domain Eukaryota; kingdom Metazoa; phylum Arthropoda; class Insecta; order Diptera; family Muscidae; genus Musca; species Musca vetustissima. The sequence continues at coordinate 1,211 of NW_026875927.1, read as the reverse complement.
CGCCTCAGTTGGCCCTTGAAAAATATTCTTTAATAAATCCACGCCTCAGTTGGCCCTTGAAAAATATTCTTTAATAAATCCACGCCTCAGTTGGCCCTTGAAAAATATTCTTTAATAAATCCACGCCTCAGTTGGCCCTTGAAAAATATTCTTTAATAAATCCACGCCTCAGTTGGCCCTTGAAAAATATTCTTTAATAAATCCACGCCTCAGTTGGCCCTTGAAAAATATTCTTTAATAAATCCACGCCTCAGTTGGCCCTTGAAAAATATTCTTTAATAAATCCACGCCTCAGTTGGCCCTTGAAAAATATTCTTTAATAAATCCACGCCTCAGTTGGCCCTTGAAAAATATTCTTTTAATAAACTTGAAAAATATTCTTTAATAAATCCACGCCTCAGTTGGCCCTTGAAAAATATTCTTTAATAAATCCACGCCTCAGTTGGCCCTTGAAAAATATTCTTTAATAAATCCACGCCTCAGTTGGCCCTTGAAAAATATTCTTTAATAAATCCACGCCTCAGTTGGCCCTTGAAAAATATTCTTTAATAAATCCACGCCTCAGTTGGCCCTTGAAAAATATTCTTTAATAAATCCACGCCTCAGTTGGCCCTTGAAAAATATTCTTTAATAAATCCACGCCTCAGTTGGCCCTTGAAAAATATTCTTTAATAAATCCACGCCTCAGTTGGCCCTTGAAAAATATTCTTTAATAAATCCACGCCTCAGTTGGCCCTTGAAAAATATTCTTTAATAAATCCACGCCTCAGTTGGCCCTTGAAAAATATTCTTTAATAAATCCACGCCTCAGTTGGCCCTTGAAAAATATTCTTTAATAAATCCACGCCTCAGTTGGCCCTTGAAAAATATTCTTTAATAAATCCACGCCTCAGTTGGCCCTTGAAAAATATTCTTTAATAAATCCACGCCTCAGTTGGCCCTTGAAAAATATTCTTTAATAAATCCACGCCTCAGTTGGCCCTTGAAAAATATTCTTTAATAAATCCACGCCTCAGTTGGCCCTTGAAAAATATTCTTTAATAAATCCACGCCTCAGTTGGCCCTTGAAAAATATTCTTTAATAAATCCACGCCTCAGTTGGCCCTTGAAAAATATTCTTTAATAAATCCACGCCTCAGTTGGCCCTTGAAAAATAATCTTTAATAAATCCACGCCTCAGTTGGCCCTTGAAAAATATTCTTTAATAAATC